>NC_092343.1:228247500-228425000 GCF_046630445.1 Rutidosis leptorrhynchoides
CTAACAATTTAGGTCAAGTCGTAGTGTATCACAATCCTAATGCTCTAGACCGATATGCAAAAAGTCAACAAAAGTCAACTTGTCCCAAAATGACTTCCAATATCTATATCTATACATGTTTATTATATAGCCGTTTTATATATTTGAATATATTTATTAGATTTTATTAGAGTAAATAATACAAGTCATTTATTAATAAAAATTTATATATGATAAAAATATACTTTTATATATCTCGAGTAATAAAATTTATAAAGTTCACTTAATATTATAAAAATATAGTGGAATGTATTATTAATGTAATTATATTACGTGTGGTAAAAAAATATCTTTGTATTACACATTTATTTGATAAAATAATATTGATAATAATAATAATGAGTAAAAGTTGTATTATTTTGTAATAATAATAATTATTATTATTATTCTACTAATAATAATAATAACAATATTTATATTTACTAATGATGATATTAATTATAATAAATAGATAATTCTAATCATGATAATGATACTTTTAATATTAACTGTAATAATAATGTTTTATATAAAAATAATAATTCAATTCAAAATGATAATTTTTAATAATAATAATACTAAAATGATAATAATAATGATATTTTATAATAACAGTGATATTTCTATTAAAAATGATAATTTTAATAAAAATGATAGTTTTAATATTAATGATACTTTTAATAATAATAATAATGATAATATTAATAATAACCATAATGATAATAACGATAGTAATAATAATAACAATAATAATTTTTAATGATAATTCTTATATTAATAACGATAATGATAATAATAATAATAATTATTATTATAATATTAAATAATAATATTAACTATGATAATAACGATGATAGTAATAATAATAATTATTTTAATAATAATACTAAAATTATTGATAATTCAGTTGACTATATCTTTTAATCCGTTCATCGAAACTATACGCTTTCTAAATGAAAATTTATTAATTTTTTGCCAGCTTTCTAACGACATGCATATCGTATATCTTATCTCAGTATCATATGTATCAAATTCGTGATTTATCATAAACTATTTAACGATGAATATAAGCATACACGCATGCATAATCGTATATACTCGAGCACTAGTCAGGGATACACTATTAGTATATATAAGATAAGATATGAATGCTCACGTATCAATATTGAGATTCAATATTGAAGGAAAATACGTAGACACAACGGAGATGATAAACACTAGATTGACCTTACGAGCTATATCCCCGAACAATACCCATAACTTCCATAGTTATAAGCCATAATTTCCTTAGCTCTATCCCGCTCGAAAAAACCTGTTTTGAAATAACTCGCTCATGACCTCGTCGTAGTATTTTATGTATAGTACTAATAATATTAATACTTCTAACTATAATAATAAGATTAATAATAATAATCTTTCATAATAATAATAATAATAATAATAATAATAATAATAATAATAATAATAATAATAATAATAATAATAACAATAATAATAATAATAATAATAATAATAATAAAATAAATAATAAAATAAATAATACATTACGGAGTATATATAGAACTTAGAGAGATTGAGATAGATTGAATGAGAAGCAGAAGCAATCGATCGATTTATACCCAAAGTCTGGCACCGACACCTTCGCGATCGCGGAGGTGTTGTGTGGAATAACACCGCAATCGCGGCACCCCAATTTGTCCCAACTCTCAAACAATTTAAACGTGGGCTGTCGAGTTTTTAATAAATAATTTTATATATATATATATATATATATATACATATATATATATATATATACATATATATATACATATATATATATACATATATATATATATATATTTTATTTATATAATTATATATATATATATATATATAATAATATTCACGTGCAAGGATAAATTGTAATCTTAGTTCCAATGACTTGTACGTTGTCACTCGACTAATGTCCCAGTTCCGGTTTTTCGAATGACGTTTCGTACGCTGAGAAAACTTGTACTCTACGTTACGCGACAAGTACCTTTATAGATAATTAGACTTAAAATTATCGATAAACTATATCACCCGAAATATAACTTGTTCGTTTGAGTGTTTTGGTTATATGCTTCATTAAATTGTCGTCCCGTTATATATATATATATATATATATATATATATATATATATATATATATATATATATATATATATATAAGTATTAATTTAAATCAAAACGGTTTATAACACAGTTAATATTATATTTTATCATATTGTAAAATATATATTTTTATTTCAAAATATGAATTTGAAATATTTATGTAATAATATAATATTTAGTTTTCAAAACTAATTATATTTCAAAGTTTATTATATAATATAAAATCGTTTCAAAATTATTATTTAGTAATACTTTTACCTTTTTGAAACAATTAAAAATATATATTTGCAAATCTATAATGCAAAGCTTTAATTAACTTCTTCAAATTTATATAAATTATCTTATAAAACGTTTCAATAATAAAGTTCTTTTTAAACTGAAAACGTTTTAGTACGTTTGAAACTAAATCAAATAAATATAAAAATTTTGTTTTCCAAAACTAACTATATTTAAGAATCATTTTGTTAAAAGGTTAAAATAATGAAATCATAAAACGTTTTAGAGAAATAAAAATATATATACTCATAATAGGTTTTAAGTTTTTAAATTACCGTTTGATGATGAAGCGTGGAATAAAGTCCAATGGTTAAATAAACGTACGAAGTCATCTTAATGTTAAATAGCGATTTCCTTCACTCGTCGATATCTATTTTCTAAGTTATCTATATTCCAAAATTTCACTTTCACATATATGAAAGTTAATAATTACCGTATCAAAAGTCACGAGGAAATTACCGTAAAACATATATTGGAAAACAAACAAAAATCTTTACTAACTTTTGACTAACTCTCGATAATTGACACTTTTGTGCTCGCTTGTAAATTACTTTATCAATTATTCCGAATACCGTTAAAAGGGAAAGATTTCATAAATCATAGTGGACCTCACAACCGAGACCCCTAATCATATCACTATGTAGCTGATAATTCAATTATTTGATATTATCTTCTAATTCCGTTGATAAATATATTATACATATATTGATACACATACGTTCATGTAAAGTATTATACATCTAGTACTTTGTTAACATTCTTAATTAATATAACTATATATTATATACACATATATATACACATAAATGTTCGTGAATCGTCGAGCACAGTCAAAGGGTAATTGATTACATGAATATATTTTCAAAATTTTTGAGACTCAACATTACAGACTTTGCTTATCGTGTCAAAAATATACAAAGATTAAGTTTAAATTTGGTCAGAAATTTCTGGGTTGTCATAAGGTAGTAGTGGGTTTATATAGAGATGGTGGTGGTGGATGGTGTTGGACGTGGCACAAGGAGGAGGAGGGGAGGTGACTCACCACTTGATCATTAATGTAGTTCATGATGGTGTTTTGTATGGTGTTTACTTAGGGATGAAGTACTTAGTGGAGGTAGTACGGTGATATGGTTGATGATGATGATGAAAAACAATGATGATGATGACGGTGTAGATGTTCTAGTTAATTTTTGGTTTTAAAAGTGTACATGTACTTGTGTTGTCTTTTAATGTATAAATTCTAAGATGTTTACTTGTATGTTTAGGGTTTAGGAAGTAAGCTAAGGTTAGGTTCTAATCAAGATAGATTAAGGTTGGTTAAGTGAAAGAAATGGCTAAGTACAAAGTAATCAAAACTAGTTGTGAAAATTATGAAGTGTAGAAATGTTTTTATCTTATGATCAAATGTTCAAATGAACTTGTTTCAAGTCTTTAATATAAATACTTGGTTAATAAGTTTATTTATTAAGTTAATATAAATATAATGTACAAGTCTAAGGTTTATGAAAATGAGTTAGGGTTTAGGATGATAAGCTAGGGTTTTATGATTTTATGCAAAATGTGTGAAGCAATATTTAGTCAGGTTGAAAGGACCCATTCATATACATTATAAACGATTCACAATAGTTGATTACATTGCGATGTATTTGACCTCTGTATGATACATTTTACAAACATTGCATTCGTTTTTAAAAGACAATCTTTCTTTACATCAAAAATTGACAGGCATGCATACCATTTCATAATATCCACTATCCAACTATAAATTGATTTAATAATAATCTTTGATGAACTCAATGACTCGAATGCAACGTTCTTCAAAATATGCTATGAAAGACTCCAAGTAATATCTTTAAAATGAGCAAATGCACAACGGAATATTTCTTTAACACCTGAGAATAAACATGCTTTAAAGTGTCAACCAAAAGGTTGGTGAGTTCATTAGTTTATCATAATCATTTATTTCCAACATTTTAATAGACTACAAGAATTTCATTTCCAGTTATCATAAATATACGTCTCATGTATAGAGACAAAAAATAATCATTCATATGGTGAACACCTGGTAACCGACATTAACTAGATACATATAAGAATATCCCCTATCATTCCGGGATCCTCCTTCGGACATGATATAATTTCGAAGTACTAAAGCATCCAGTACTTTGGATGGGGTTTGTTAGGCCCAATAGATCTATCTTTAGGATTCGCGTCAATTAGGGTGTCTGTTCCCTAATTCTTAGATTACCAGACTTTAATAAAAAGGGGCATATTCGATTTCGATAATTCAACCATAGAATGTAGTTTCAATTACTTGTGTCTATTTCGTCAAACATTTATAAAAGCGCATGTATTCTCAGTCCCAAAAATATAAAGGGTAAAAAGGTAAATGAAACTCACCATACTCTATTTTGTAGTAAAAATACATATAACGTCATTGAACAAGTGCAAGGTTGGCCTCGGATTCACGAACCTAAATTAATTATATATATTTATGTGTTGGTCAATATTTGTCTAACAAATTAGGTCAAGTCATAGTGTCCCACAATCCTAATGCTCGAGACTAATATGCAAAAGTCAAGAAAAGTAAATTTGACTCAAAATAATTTCCAAAAATCTATACATGATTAATATATAGTTTAAATATCGTCGTTTTATATTTTTAAATATTTTTAAATGATTTATTAGAGTAAATAATATAATTTATTTATTAATAAATAAAATTTTATATTATATTTATATAATAAAATATACTTTTATATATATTAAGTAATAAAATTTATAGGGTTCATTTAATATTATAAAGATAATATGATAGGTATTATTTAAGTAAGTTATTACACGTAGTAAAATATGTTTGTATCAAATATTTATTTGATAAAATAATATCTATAATGATAGTAAGTAAAAGTTGTATTATTTTGTAATAATAATTATTATTATAAAAATATCAATATTTATAATTACTAAGATGACATTATGATAAAACGATAATTCTAATTATGATAACTTTAATATTTACGATAATTTTTAATATTATCTTTAAAATAATAATTCTATTTAAAATAATAATAATAATAATGATATTTTATAGTAACAATGATATTTCTATTAAAATGATAATTTTTGTTAAAATGATAGTTTTAATACTAACGATAATTTTAATAATAATAGTAATGATAAAAATAATAATAACAATAATTTTATCTAAATCAATATCTTATAATATTTTAATTTCATCATGATACTCTTACCCATTATTTCCTAATCGCATCGTTTAATAGCTTTTAATCGTCTTTTATATCGTGTTCGTAATAATGATAATAATAGTAATCAAAATAATTAGGTGTTACAAATATTTGTTTTAATTACACTAATATTAATAATGATAGTTACTATAACATTATTAACGATAATACTAATAATTATCTTAATGATAATATAGTAATAATAATAATAACAATAACAATAACCGTTTTTAAATAATGATATATATATTAATAATGATAAAAATAATAATAATAATACCAATAATAATAATAATAATAATAATTGGATAATAATAATAATACTAATTATAACTTTAACGATAATAACGATAGTAATAATAAAAAAATAACAATTTTTAATGATAAATCCTTTTATTGATAAAGATAATAATAATAATAATAATAATAATAATAATAATAATAATAATAATAATAATAATAATAATAATAATAATAATAATAATAAGATAAAACTAGAACGACGATAATAACGACGATAATAATAATAATCATTTTTAATAATAATACAAAAATTTGATGGACTATAACTTCAAATCCGTTCATCGAAATCATTTGATATCTAAATGAAAAGTTCTTAATTTTTTGCTAGCTTTCCAACGACATGCATATCTTATACCTTATCTTAGTCGCATATATAACTAATTCAGGATTCAACATAACCTAACTAAAGGCAATATCAAAAGTACAAACATGCATAATCTTATATACTCGAGCACTAGTCAGGGATACACTATTAGTATGTAAAAGTTAAATTATGAGTACTCACGTATCAATATTGAGATTCAATATTGCAGGAAAGGTACGTAGACGCAACGAAGATGATAAACACTATATTGACCTCACGAGCATACCCATGAATCATTCCCAATCACCTCCATAGCTATAACCCATAATTTCCTTAATCCAATCCCACTCGAAAAACAATTTCGAAATCACTCGGACAGCACTCTGAAGTAATATTTTATGTATACTAATAATATCTTGAAATAATACGGAGTAAATATATATATGTAAATCGATTAAGAGAGTTTACAGAAAAATATTTTCAAGTTTCTTTGAAATAATAAAACCTATTGAATTCTATTTATAATAGATTTTTTGAATTATTAAAGTGAATTATTAAAGTATGAATTATTAAAGTGAATTATTAAAGTATGAATTATTAAAGTGAATTATTAAAGTATGAATTATTAAAGTGAATTATTAAAGTTAAAGTAAAGTAAAAATAAAGTAAAGGTAAAGTTTAAGTATAGTAAAAGTATAAAACTATGTACGTATAATACGCGTATAAATATATATAATATTAATTTAAATCGTTATATATATATTTAATAAAATAAAATATAAATATCGTTATCTTTATCATTCTGGTTAAGTAATGAGTTGTCAAAAGTGGTTCTAGATATTTATAAAAGTTATATGCGTTTTAATAATAAAGTTCTTTTTAAACTGAAAACATTTTTGTACGTTTGAAACTAAATCAAATAAATATAATAATTTTGTTTTCCAAAACCAAATATATTTTAAGAATCATTTTGTTTAAAGGTTAAAATAATGGAAATCGTTATATCATAAAATGTTTTAGAAAAGTAGAATCATATATATTCATAATAGGTTTCAAGTTTTTAAATTACAGTTTGTTGGTGAAGCATGGGATAAAGTTCAAAGGTTAAATAAACGTATGAGATCATCTTAATGAAAAATGTCGAGTTACTTAACTTGTCGATATCCAACATCTAAGTTATTTACACTTCACGTTCTTACTTATAAATTACTTTACCATTTTTCGAATGTTGTCAAAAAGAATAGATTTCTTAAATCACAGTGGACCTAATAACATAGACCCGTAATCATATCATAATGTATCTGATAAATCAATCATTTGATATTATCTTCTAATTCCATCGATAAACATATTGAAACAAATACGTTCATGTAAAGTATTATACGTTTAATACTTTATTAATATTCTCAAGTTATAATATATATATACATATTTATTTATATATAACGGTTGGTGAATCGTCAGAATTTGGTCGAGGTTATAATGAATGTATGAACACAATTTAAAATTCTTGAGATTTAACTTAACAAACTTTGCTTATCGTGTCGGAATAATATAAAGATAAAGTTTAAATTTGGTTGGAAATTTCCGGGTTGTCACAGTACCTACCCGTTAAAGAAATTTCATCCCAAAATTTGAGTGGAAAGGTTGTGAATGATAATAAGTATGTTTTCATGATGCATACAGGCTGAAAATTAGAGTTTTATCATCAGCGAATAATTTGGATAAACAATCCATTTATATGAAGAGTACGAATGAAGCTAACATAGAAGAGTTAAATGAGTAAGTGTAGATTCATCTTATCATTTGACGTAGATATGATTGATTTCCAGATTTCAAGGGATTTGAAGAAAATCTTTGTAATAAGATTTGATTCTACGGTAACAAAAGGAATTAGGATCCGCTTTAAATGCGATCGTCCATTTTAATTGTTCTGTCAGAGATTTTCTTATAAATTCACCTCCTTCGTTTTCTTACAATTCACACCTTCTATTGATGCATTTTATGCAAGTCCCTAGACATCTACCCACGTCCATTGCAGGTACAACAGTTTACAGGCTACCATGATCGTTCGTTATTATCCTATCCGTGTTTGTATGTGGTTACAGCAACTGCAGGAACGAGATTTGGATGTTTGACTATGTTAGACTTAGTCAGACATTCGAGTGAAGCCTCACTCGTACGGCTGACAGGCTCATACGCACGGTTGATGCTGAGCTAAGTCACAATTACAATCTAAATGAGAAGACACGAGTGAGTGATCACCCGTATGGCTGATGAAGCCAACTCGTATGTGTGATGGATGAATCGTACGGGTGAGTCAACAGCAGGGGTATATAAAGTCTTATGTTCTTCATTTTAGGTTAAGCCTCTCATTTGTTACACACACTCAGATCTGGTGAGCTCCTCCGATTCTCTCTCAACCCAAATCACCCAGGTGGTGAATAATAGCTCTAGGTGTTGATCTAATCACACTTGATTTAGTTGTGGTATGACTAAATTAATCCCAAAAAGCTTAACCTATTCACTAGAGGGTTTGATTCACTTATTCCGTCATTGTGTGAGTTAAATCTGTTGATTTCTAAGTTCCTAGTCATGTTTCATCACCTTCTATTCTTTCCCCCTCAACTCATATTTTAAAGTATTCATCAATATGCTTCATCCAGTTCTGATTCTCGATATACTTATAACTTTCATATCGGTCATTCTTCTTTTTCATCTACCGCCGGAAGAATCTATTTACTTCTACTATACTCTTGGGTTTATAGTGTTTTTAGTTCTCCCGTGTCTTTATATTGCTATATGCATCGATATATATGGTTTATAATTTTTGGTTTGTCGTTGGGCTTTATATCTTCCCTTATATTTCAAAGTCTCTGTTTCTATCTTCTATAATCATTGTCATTCACAGTTAATGTTCTCTTTTATTTGCTGCAATTTATACCCCAATTTCTATTTCGGAGTATTGTCCTTTCATTTATTCTTCTTGCGATTAAGCACCGCTTGTAATGGTCCAGAATTCACAGATATGAATTTCGGAATGAGCATTGTTAATATTCTAGGAAGGAAATTGTGATGGCACGATCTTGACTTGTCAAATTACTAGAATACCTTGAAAAAGGCCGAATCATCAAGAAATATTTTCTTGATATTTTAGAGGTTAAATAGAATACAAGAGTCGTATAACATGGCACATGATGATGTTATGATCTGTTAATCATCACGTTCCATTTAGAAACTCAGCATGAATTACTGTAATATAATCACGTTGATCAAGTGTCATTATATTATACTAACTCATGCTTCAGTTTCCAACACTACTTCAAAAACATTCATATTTTAAACTCAAAGGTTTACAGAGTATAAGAACTAAATAGTTTCCTTTTTGATGTAATACAGATAGCGCAAAGAGATAAATGATTCTAGATAAGAATAGTTATGGAAATATCTTCAGAAATATGGAGGATATTTATAATGAAAGATACTATGATATCTTAGAATTTCTAATATTAGAGGATGATGAAGAATATTGTCTGTAAGGGTTTAGTGTCAGGAGTAAGGTATTCGTTAATGACTTCAGCAGACACTGAGTTATTTGGATTCTTTGAAGGCAGGTTCAGTCTTTGTGATTTGTCCACAGCCTCCTTCATAATTTGCTCAATCCATTTTCCAGTTCCAAAACTTCTCTATTTCTGAGCTTTGTTAATACACTAATCTTTATCATCAAACTTTTTACTGCTAAGGTCGTTTACAGTTTTTGTTGCTTCATCAGCATTTCGAGAACTAGTTCGCGGTTTAGAGTGTTTTTCAGAAACTTCACATTCGAAGTATGTAAGCCTTGGAAATAGACGTTATGTATAACTGTTGGCGTCAACATGCTGTGAGATTTAAAAATACTGATTGTTAATTCCCAATGATTCGTATGGCAATTCTCGTTACAAGAGGCAGATAAGTAAATGATGAGGTTTCGATAAATATAAAGATTCTTCAGAATGCCCAAGATCAGTGAAGTTGTTGGTAAGTTTATTGCTAATGTGGTGGAATATGAAAGGTTCTCCGGTTACAAAAGGGTAATCACATATATCAAAATTATGATAAGGCTACTCCGAATGAAAAAATTGAAGTTGTCTTGCTGGAGCTGTGATATAATTTGCTACTTTGCAAAGGAATTGCAAGGTTATTTTTGCTAATAAATGCCAAAAGATCTGACACAGACATGTGTTGAATTATGACTTTGGTTTTGAGAGCTTTTGAAGTACATAATTGTGGGTAATATGTGGTTGGATCATCATCTCGATTGCTCATTATTTGAAGTGTCTTCAGAAATTTTCGAAGGGTTTGAACACAGATTGTAATCGTTTGTATACATTTGATGTTCTAACACACTTTTGAAGTCAAAATATAGCTTTGAAAGATGTAGGAATCTAAAAGTGATTGTACCGGTTATATCTCGAGTTGAATTCTGAGATTTTAAAATCAGAATATGTAATTGGGTTTGAATGAGTATGCTTGTTTTGATTTCTATGAAAGAATGTATATTATTGTGAAAGTAGGAAGTATAATTGATAATTTTCTTAATCTGATTCGAAGAATGTAACATATTAATTGTGAATTTATATATATCTCTCGGGTATTACCTACCCGTTAAAAAAAATTTCACAATTAATATTTTGTACATAAGAATTTTATTACAGTCTTTATGAAAATATATATGTATATATTCTCCTCAGATGTAACATAGATTTTAATGAGTTAATAATAAATTAAATTCATTCGATTTACGATTGGAACTAGAATTGAATAATTCCTTGAAGGCTTTAGAGGTTACATAAGTATTTCTTCAATAATATTGAAATTATGAATCACTACTTCATTATTTGTTGAGATGTGATGTTGGTTTTCGTTAAATTCTTGTGAACTTCGCAAAGTACGAATGATGTTATCTGAAAAGTTTCGGTTACATCAATGATGAAGTGTAAAATCAAATATATACTTGATTTATTAGGAATTGGAATTTGTTGAATTGAGACAGAGATTGTAGTTAACGATGGTTAAGTCGCGGGCGAGGGACGTACATTATTGCATATTTGTAATATAAATTAACCGAGTAGTTAAGATTCACACACAATAGCTTAGAACGGAAAGATTTATTTTTTATTTCAAAATATATATATATATATATATATATATATATATATATATATATATATATATATATATATATATATATATATATATATATATATATATATATATATATATATATATATATATATATATATATAATTTCTTCAGAGGGAATGAGTTAATTCTTCATAACTTGTTGATACAATATACACGTTATTGATTCGTAATGATGTCCACAGTGATTCTTGAACTGACGGAGTTTGTAATGTTATAGGTGTTGTTGATTCTGATGTTGACTGTACTGACGATGTTGGTGACGTTGACGGTACTGTTGATGCTGTTAGTAAAACAAGTTTAACTTGTTAATCACACACCATTTTTGTCAGGGTTTCTACTCTTCCTTCTATTATTTTGGTTCGCTTAACTGATTTATGGTTAGGGCTAGATTAGATAATCTCTAAGACTTTAGAGATTATATAATCGCCGCGGAATGTTTCTCCAATGAAGTTATGAATTAATACTTAGTCAGTTATTGTTGTTGGTACTCCTTGGTATCTATGGTGCGTATGACGTTGATGCTCGTGGGACAGATTGTGAAGTTGAGGTTTACAACGCGGTTGTGGTTGGAGGTGGTAATGGTACTATTGGCATTGATGATGGTGGTACTGGTTATGCTGCCGGTGCTGCTGCTGGTGTTTGTAATCTCTGCACCATATTCTCCAAAGCCACTACCCGAGCGCGAAGTTCGTTGACTTCTTCTATTATTCCAGGATGATTATCGGTCGGAACGAGCGGATAAATAAAATCTAGAATTTGATGTAGTATATAATCGTGATGAGATACCCTGGAAATGAGAGAGAAAATGGTGTCTTGAACAGGTTCGCCGGTAAGTGCTTCAGGTTCTTCGCCAAGAGGGCAATGTGGTGGATGGAAAGGATCGCCTTCTTCTTGTTTCCAATGATTGAGGAGGCTACGAACCCATCCCCAATTCATCCAGAATAGGTGATGACTGATTGGTTGATCCATTCCGGTCACACTGCTTTCGGAGCTTGAGTGAGATTCCATTTCAGAATCCGAGTAACTTGAACTGATGACAAATTCCATTTCGTACGATTGGATAAAGGATTTTCGATATAAAATGATTTTTCGACTATCGGGTGGTATTCTATTTACATAGGATATCTATATATAGTGATCAAAAGATTTCATAGATTACAGAGGAATTTGCGGGATATGTCAGGCAAAGTTTAAGTTTAAAGTAACAGATACGATAAGATATGATTTAGCAGATACGCTAAGATATAAATTTTGTCTATACACTACTCATGCAATTAATGTAGCAAGACGTGTCTAGACTAATAATGATAAGCAGGTAATTTCCTATGGATGATAAGCAGATGATTTTCGACTAGAAATGATAAGCAAAACTTTTGACATGCAGACACAGTCGAAGTCCAGACTCATTAATGCATCCTAACGACTTATCAGTTAGACACACTAATGCAGACCTGGTTCGCTAAGACCACCGCTCTGATACCAACTGAAAGGACCCGTTCATATACATTATAAACGATTCACAATAGTTGATTACATTGCGAGGTATTTGACCTCTATATGATACATTTTACAAACATTGCATTCGTTTTTAAAAGACAATCTTTCTTTACATCAAAAATTGACAGGCATGCATACCATTTCATAATATCCACTATCCAACTATAAATTGATTTAATAATAATCTTTGATGAACTCAATGACTCGAATGCAACGTTCTTCGAAATATGTTATGAAAGACTCCAAGTAATATCTTTAAAATGAGCAAATGCACAGCGGAAGATTTCTTTAACACCTGAGAATAAACATGCTTTAAAGTGTCAACCAAAAGGTTGGTGAGTTCATTAGTTTATCTTAATCATTTATTTCCATCATTTTAATAGACCACAAGAATTTCATTTCCAGTTCTCATAAATATACGTCCCATGCATAGAGACAAAAAATAATCATTCATATGGTGAACACCTGGTAACCGACATTAACTAGATACATATAAGAATATCCCCTATTATTCCGGGATCCTCCTTCGGACATGATATAATTTCGAAGTACTAAAGCATCTGGTACTTTGGATGGGGTTTGTTAGGCCCAATAGATCTATCTTTAGGATTTGCGTCAATTAGGGTGTCTGTTCCCTAATTCTTAGATTACCAGACTTTAATAAAAAGGGGCATATTCGATTTCGATAATTCAACCATAGAATGTAGTTTCAATTACTTGTGTCTATTTCGTCAAACATTTATAAAAGCGCATGTATTCTCAGTCCCAAAAATATAAAGGGTAAAAAGGTAAATGAAACTCACCATACTGTATTTCGTAGTAAAAAATCATATAACGTCATTGAACAAGTGCAAGGTTGGCCTCGGATTCACGAACCTAAATTAATTATATATATTTATGTGTTGGTCAATATTTGTCTAACAAATTAGGTCAAGCCATAGTGTACCACAATCCTAATGCTCGAGACTAATATGCAAAAGTCAACAAAAGTAAATTTGACTCAAAATAATTTTCAAAAATCTATACATGATTAATATATAGTTTAAATATCGTCGTTTTATATTTTTAAATATTTTTAAAAGATTTATTAGAGTAAATAATATAATTTATTTATTAATAAATAAAATTTTATATTATATTTATATAATAAAATATACTTTTATATATATTAAGTAATAAAATTTATAGGGTTCATTTAATATTATAAAGATAATATGATAGGTATTATTAAAGTAAGTTATTACACGTAGTAAAATATGTTTGTATCAAATATTTATTTGATAAAATAATATCTATAATGATAGTAAGTAAAAGTTGTATTATTTTGTAATAATAATTATTATTATAAAAATATCAATATTTATAATTACTAAGATGACATTATGATAAAACGATAATTCTAATTATGATAACTTTAATATTTACGGTAATTTTTAATATTATCTTTAAAATAATAATTTTATTTAAAATAATAATAATAATGATATTTTATAGTAACAATGACATTTCTATTAAAATGATAATTTTTGTTAAAATGATAGTTTTAATACTAACGATAATTTTAATAATAATAGTAATGATAAAAATAATAAGAACGATAATTTTATCTAAATCAATATCTTATAATATTTTAATTTCATCATGATACTCTTACCCATTATTTCCTAATCGTTTCGTTTAATAGCTTTTAATCGTCTTTTATATCGTAATCAAAATAATTAGGTGTTACAAATATTTGTTTTAATTATACTAATATTAATAATGATAGTTACTATAACATTATTAACGATAATACTAATAATTATCTTAATGATAATATAGTAATAATAATAATAACAATAACAATAACCATTTTTAAATAATGATATATATATTAATAATGATAATAATAATAATAATACCAATAATAATAATAATAATAATAATAATAATAATAATAATAATAATAATAATAATAATAATAATTGGATAATAATAATAATACTAATTATAAATTTAACGCTAATAACGATAGTAATAATAAAAAAATAACAATTTTTAATGATAAATCCTTTTATTGATAAATATAATAATAATAATAACAATAATAATAATAATAATAATAATAATAATAATAATAATAATAATAATAATAATAATAATAATAAGATAAAACTAGAACGACGATAATAACGACGATAATAATAATCATTTTTAATAATAATACAAAACTTTGATGGACTATAACTTCAAATCCGTTCATCGAAATCACTTGATATCTAAATGAAAAGTTCTTAATTTTTCGCTAGCTTTTCAACGACATGCATATCTTATACCTTATCTCAGTCGCATATATAACTAATTCAGGATTCAACATAACCTAACTAAAGGCAATATCAAAAGTACTAACATGCATAATCCTATATACTCGAGCACTAGTCAGGGATACACTATTAGTATGTAAAAGTTAAATTATGAGTACTTACGTATCAATATTGATATTCAATATTGCAGGAAAGGTACGTAGACGCAACGAAGATGATAAACACTATATTGACCTCACGAGCATACCCATGAACCATACCCAATCACCTCCATAGCTATAACCCATAATTTCCTTAATCCAATCCCCCTCGAAAAACAATTTCGAAATCACTCGGACAGCACTCTGAAGTAATATTTTATGTATACTAATAATATCTTGAAATAATACGGAGTAAATATATATATGTAAATCGATTGAGAGAGTTTACAGAAAAATATTTTCAAGTTTCTATGAAATAATGAAACCTATTGAATTCTATTTATAATAGATTTTTTGAATTATTAAAGTGAATTATTAAAGTATGAATTATTAAAGTGAATTATTAAAGTATGAATTATTAAAGTGAATTATTAAAGTATGAATTATTAAAGTGAATTATTAAAGTATGAATTATTAAAGTGAATTATTAAAGTTAAAGTAAAGTAAAAATAAAGTAAAGGTAAAGTTTAAGTATAGTAAAAGTATAAAACTATGTACGTATAATACGCGTATAAATATATATAATATTAATTTAAATCGTTATATATATTTAATAAAATAAAATATAAATATCGTTATCTTTATCATACTGGTTAAGTAATGAGTTGTCAAAAGTGGTTCTAGATATTTATAAAAGTTATATACGTTTTAATAATAAAGTTCTTTTTAAACTGAAAACGTTTTTGTACGTTTGAAACTAAATCAAATAAATATAATAATTTTGTTTTCCAAAACCAAATATATTTTTAAGAATCATTTTGTTTAAAGGTTAAAATAATGGAAATCGTTATATCATAAAATGTTTTAGAAAAGTAGAATCATATATATTCATAATAGGTTTCAAGTTTTTAAATTACAGTTTGTTGGTGAAGCATGGGATAAAGTTCAAAGGTTAAATAAACGTATGAAATCATCTTAATGAAAAATGTCGAGTTACTTAACTTGTCGATATCCAACATCTAAGTTATTTACACTTCACGTTCTTACTTATAAATTACTTTACCATTTTCCGAATGTTGTCAAAAAGAATAGATTTCTTAAATCACAGTGGACCTCATAACATAGACCCGTAATCATATCATAATGTACCTGATAAATCAATCATTTGATATTATCTTCTAATTCCATCGATAAACATATTGAAACAAATACGTTCATGTAAAGTATTATACGTTTAATACTTTATTAATATTCTCAAGTTATAATATATATATATATATACATATTTATTTATATATAACGGTTGGTGAATTGTCGGAATTTGGTCGAGGTTATAATGAATGTATGAACACAATTTAAAATTCTTGAGATTTAACTTAACAAACTTTGCTTATCGTGTCGGAATAATATAAAGATAAAGTTTAAATTTGGTTGGAAATTTCCGGGTTGTCACACAGGTAAAACCTAAATGCAACCTTCAAGTTATACAAACTCTAAAAGAAACCAAGACAAAGATTAATAGATTTACTCGTCATGTCAAAAAAGGTAACTTAAAGAAGTTAAACTAGACAACTTAAATCAAAAAGCTAGAGTTGTGACACATTCCACAAAATCAACCAAATAATAAATCTTCCCAACCTTCTAAAAGTCTAGAGGAGATGATGAAAAACAACATCAAGAAGGTAGAATCAACCGAAGCATTATTAACAAAGGAAAACGAGTTCTTGAAGTAACAAATACGACACTAACAAGCCTCATTCTAAAACCTTGAGAGCACCGTTTGGAGACTTTCAAGCCAAGTTGCCGAGAGACCTCAAGGCACATTGCCATTCAACACTCAAGGTAACCCAAACAATGACTATAATAACAACCGGAGCAACCAACAAAATCAACATCACCAACAAAACCAAAATCATAACAACATGAGAGTTATTCCAATCGAGAGCAACACCACCAATCAAAATGCCAAGCAAGCAAGTTCATCAAATCTTAACAATAACTATGCTCAAGTGAATTCGATTGCTTCAATTGAAGAGGAGGATCAAACTGAATCTCCTCATGTTTTTGCGTTTGATATTAAAGAGGGAAAGTTCGATTTGAAGGAAGCATTGGGAATGGATACAATGGATCTTGGGGTGTTCAAGTTCTCAGATGACTCAGAAGTGGCGGAATTTATTCTATATCAAGTGAAAAATGTAATGACCATGGAAGCTACCGAGTTGACATGTAAGAAATTAGAGGTTGATTTGGAGAATATCGAATTGGGAGACTTAGAAAAGGGAGCAAGGGATGAAAACATCTTGGATACAAAGGAACAAAGCGACGAGGTTGAGGTCTTTGCTACATTAATCAAAGAGAACAAGGAGACACCGGTCTCACAACCTCAACTATTGCCTCCTATACATCCAAAGGATGTGGATTGTAAGTTGACCCAAATCGAAAACAACAATGTTTATGTTAAACTCCCCTTAGCGGAGGTGCTTGAAAACATGTCTAACTATGGGAAATTCTTAAAATCATTTATGGCCAAGAAGGGAGAGGTTGAACAAGCATCCACCGATTTCTTAAGAAAGGAGTGTGATGGAATTTTAAGAAAATGTAACTTACCACCCAAAATGGGTGATCCCGGGCGTTTCCTCATACCATGCAATGTGAACGGGTCAAAAATGTTCACATCATTAGCTAACTCGGGAGCTAGCATAAACTTTATGCCTTTGTCCATTTATCAAAGGCTAGGCCTAGGTGACCTTTCACCCACAAAAATGGGGGTGAAATTAATTGACCAATCCATTAACCCTGGTGTGGGAATCGCCGAAGACCTAATTGTTAAAGTAGGAGACATGGAATTCCCAACCGATTTTGTGATTGTTGATATAAAGGAAGACCCAGTTGTACCCCTTGTCTTGAGAAGGCCATTTTTGGCAATAGCGGATTCTTTCTTTGACTTTAGAACCAGGAAGTTGACACTTAAAGATAAAGGCAAATGCGTAAGCTGTAACATCACGTTTTTCCCGTACGTATTGAAAGGTACATACTTAATCATTTGTATGTTTATAACTCGTTAGCTTATGCGTAAATGTATGAATATACGTGTAGATATATATAAACGTATACTTGATAATGTGTGCATATGCAAGTCTATACGTGGTTTTAGTTAGCGTTAAGTCTTGTGAGACTATTGTTGAAGGCTAGGTGAAAATAGGAAGCGGGTTTGGAATGTACAAATTAAATTAAGTCGAAACTTGTTTATGATGGTCGAACTGTTCAGATGCAGTCTTATGCCGCGCCGCGACGAATGGGTCCACGCCGCGGCATTGCAAGCATTTCCAGTATAGAAGTCAGGTTAACAAGGGTCATTTTTCCTTCGATATGTCGCGCCGCGACAAATGGGCCGCGCCGCGGCAATGCTGCTGGACAGACTCCGGTTTTAGCTCAATTTAAATGACTTTAAAGGGAAAATTGGTAATTTAGCGTATAAATCTGATGGGAGCATTAAATCCCAACCACTTATCCATTTCATTTAATTTCTTTTCCCTTTTCTTTTTAATTTCTCTCCCAAAACTTAAAACTCAATTGAATTAAAGGTGAGTTTTGAGAGTGAAGGATTGAGGGTTGATCTTTGGAGCAAGAATTAAAGTTGTTCCTCTTGTCTCTAGCTACACGTTGATAGTCTCGGTAAGTTCTAACTCTATGTTTTAAGTTTTAATTGGTTAATGGCTAGGGTTTTGGTTACTAGAGACTTGTATGACCCATTTGAGGGTAAAATGGGTGAAACTGGGTTATGTTGTTGTAATGAAACCCTAATGGCCACAAACTAGGGTTTTTTTGGTCTTATAATTTGAGGTTGTAAGTGTCAAATGGTATTGCTAGTCACTAATACACTTTTGGATTTATGGAAGAAGTGTTAATGGGTAAGTTTGACTTGATTGAGAGGCTAAGTAATTTAAAATGGGTCAAAATGTACTAGTTGACCTAGTTTGGGTGAAATGAATTACCCTAAGTTTGTGTTAATTAAAGTTAGTAGACTTTAATCCACTAGCTTTAGTGGTTAAAGTCGGGTCTTGGCCATTTAAGGGCGATATTGGTGTGATTGAGTCATTTAATGCGAATTGGGTCATTAAATGCTCAAGTAAGTGTAATGTGGTTAATTCCACTAGTTGGTGTATTGAATGTGAACTTAATGATTTAGGTACATTGCATTAAAGCTCGGACGTGCATAATCATCATCCTTGTGACAAGGTGAGTGGAATAAGTATACTTGTACGTATATGATGTGCTTATTTGTATGTAAGGATATGTGTTGTCCTAGTTAGTGATATATGTGTTGTACACTAACGATTTATGAACGGATATGTGTTGTCTAATTTAGCAATATATGTGTTGTATGCTAGCGGTTTATTAAATGGATATGTGTTGTCCAAATTGGTGTTATATGTGTTGTACACTAATGACCTTATGAACGGATATGTGTTGTCCAAGGGTTGGTGATATATGTGTTGTGCGCTAACGGTTGTTATGAACACCGATGGGAATTTTGAGTACCATTCCTTTTTGCTATTGGTTAACCATGGTTGTGTGATTGTGTAATTAGCATATTAAATTATGAACTATATGCTATTATCGGTTGCTAGCTCCTTGTGGATTGTGGATTGTAGTTTATGCATGATGTTTGCATGTTTGTCGAATAGATAGCTTGTATGCGGTATTGTGTAAGTGATTGCAAGTAAGTAGGTTATATATGAACATGTATAATTATTGCATTCACTAAGCATTAGCTTACCCCTCTCGTTGTTTATCTTTTTAGTTGCAGGTGCGGATAAGGGCAAAGGGGTTATCGGGCACTAGGTGGCCTTTGATGATGTTTTGTTGAAGTTTGAAAGTTGGCCTAACGTTTTGGGTAGTTTAGTCCCAAACCATGCTTAAAGGGAAAAAACTGGATTATAAACTATCATTGTAGTGGGTCAAACTTGTATTGAACTTAATTAATGGCCTTCGTGCCTTATGTAAACATTTAAATTGTTGAACGTTTAAATGGAACTTGTGGATTGGTTTACATATTTTATTGGCGCGTAAATGTGTATCATTACAAAAAAAAAATTATCGTATGGAATACGGGTTGGGTTGTTTCATAAGCATTTGGAGCAAAAGGTTTAAATTACCACCAATGCATTTAACCACACCACAAATTGTTGCTAGTGTGCAATGCAACACAAGTATAAAACAAGTTGGTTCACCAACTAGAGGTGGTGGTGGTTTGACCCAAAGAACACCAAGTAAGCTTAACTATAAAAATGATGTTATTGATAAGTCAATGAGGAAATTATATGGTCGAATTCATCGTGCTTCATCCCAAAAAGATGAGCACTTGAGAAAACGGTTAATATCAAACTTGTTAAAACATGAGAAATGCAAACTTGAGGAGTTAGTCAAGGAGACCCAAGCCACAAATAATTGGTTAATGTTAATGATAAATGATGGTGGTCAAGGTAATGGTTCCCTTAGCTCAAAGGGAGAGGAGGTTTACCACCCCGGTGTTAGTTGAAACTTAAGTGGAAGTTGAGTCGGGAGATAGACTCGTTAAAAACTTTCCACAATTTTGTAAATACTTTCTTTTAATTGCATTACATTTATGATTGTATGATATTCCTTTTGTTAGTTGCATTTGCATTTAGTTGAATTTCATGCACTTAGATAAACTGGAAAATACCAAAAATAGATTGTGAACGGGTCAAAATGGACTTAAGATTAAAAAAACTGCATTCAGGTACAAGAGCGACGCTTTTGTTCGTCAGGAACGATGCTTTTCATGATTATTTACATCGATTTTAACTTTGAAATTCTAGGGTTCATCCAATTTGGGGTTTTTAATTCTGAGCCAAATTGGAGTTGTAATTGATGTTGTTGATGCTTAATTGATAGTTTACCATGCTTATCTTGCTTTGAATCCATCTTTCATGCTTCTATGAATTGAAATTGCAAATTAGGGTTTGACTTTGTTTGACAAATTTAAGCATGTGATTAGTGATGATTATACTTGTGTGAATCATATGAATGTTATAACATGAAGAATTGCGATAATTTGATGAATACTCTTTGTCTTAGTCAAATTTTGAACAAATTAGGCTTTGAGTAGGGTTAACGTTTTGCAATTGGTTCATGTTGACCATGTTTGAGCAAGTGAAGTTTAATGATTAATGATAATGCATGTTTAGCTTATGATATTACATATAATTTGACAATTGATTGCATGAGCTAAATGTTGCAACTTTTTGAAGAGTTTGAGATTGTAACACATGGGTTACCTTTCTTTGATTTCATGTTTTACCGTGCTTATTGAAATGTCCCGTTCTTATTGATTAAAAACGTTCCATATTAATTGATTTCGTTGCGAGGTTTTGACCTCTATATGAGACGTTTTTTTCTTTCAAAGACTGCATTCATTTTAAAACAAACCATAACCTTTATTTCATCAATAAAGGTTTAAAAAGCTTAACGAAGATTATCAAATAATGATAATCTAAAATATCCTGTTTACAGACGACTATTACATAATGGTTTACAATACAAATATGTTACAACGAAATAAGTTTCTTAAATGCAGTTTTTACACAATATCATACAAGCATGGACTCTAAATCTTGTCCTTATTTAGGTATGCGACAGCGGAAGCTCTTAATAATCACCTGAGAATAAACATGCTTAAAACGTCAACAAAAATGTTGGCGAGTTATAGGTTTAACCTATATATATCAAATCGTAACAATAGACCACAAGATTTCATATTTCAATATACATCCCATACATAGAGATAAAAATCATTCATATGGTGAACACCTGGTAACCGACATTAACAAGATGCATATATAAGAATATCCCCATCATTCCGGGACACCCTTCGGATATGATATAAATTTCGAAGTACAAAAGCATCCGGTACTTTGGATGGGGTTTGTTAGGCCCAATAGATCTATCTTTAGGATTCGCGTCAATTAGGGTGTCTGTTCCCTAATTCTTAGATTGCCAGACTTAATAAAAAGGGGCATATTCGATTTCGATAATTCAACCATAGAATGTAGTTTCACGTACTTGTGTCTATTTTGTAAATCATTTATAAAACCTGCATGTATTCTCATCCCAAAAATATTAGATTTTAAAAGTGGGACTATAACTCACTTTCACAGATTTTTACTTTGTCGGGAAGTAAGACTTGGCCACTGGTCGATTCACGAACCTATAACAAATATGTACATATATATCAAAGTATGTTCAAAATATATTTACAACACTTTTAATACATTTTGATGTTTTAAGTTTATTGAGTCAGCTGTCCTCGTTAGTAACCTACAACTAGTTGTCCATAGTTAGATGTACATAAATAAATTGATATATATTATCTTGAATCAATCCACGACCCAGTGTATACACTTCTCAGGCTAGATCACAACTCAAAGTATATATATTTTTGGAATCAACCTCAACCCTGTATAGCTAACTCCAACATTACTGCATATAGAGTGTCTATGGTTGTTCCAAATAATATATATACATGGGTCGATATGATATGTCAAAACATTTGCATACGTGTCTATGGTATCCCAAGATTAAATAATATATTAGAATACATGTATAATACAATATAAGTTAGCTAGGATATGATTTGTATAGAATTGTTAATATTTCCCGTAGCTACAAAAATAAAAAATATCCAATCTTGTTTTACCCATAACTTCTTCATTTTAAATCTGTTTTGAGTGAATCAAATTGATATGGTTTCATATTGAACTCTATTTTATGAATATACACAGAAAAAGTATAGATTTATAGTCAGAATTATAAGTTACAAGTTGTTTTTGTAAGAGGTAGTCATTTCAGTTGAAAGAACGACGTCTTGATGACCATTTTGAAAAACATACTTCCACTTTGAGTTTAACCATGATTTTTGGATATAGTTTCATGTTCATAAGAAAAATCATTTTCCCAGAATTACAACTTTTAAATTAAAGTTTATCGTAGTTTTTAATTGTCAAACTCAAAATAGCCCGCGGTGTTACTACGACGACGTATGTCCAGTTTTACGGTGTTTTTCGTGTTTCCAGGTTTTAAATCATTAAGTTAGCATATCATATAGATATAGAACATGTTTTTATTTTATTTTAAAAGTCAAGTTAGAAGGATTAACTTTTGTTTGCGAACAAGTTTAGAATTAACTAAACTATGCTCTAGTGATTTCAAGTTTAAACCTTCGAATAAGATAGCTTTATATGTATGAATCGAATGATGTTATGAACATCATTACTACCTCAAGTTTTGTGGATAAACCTACTGGAAAAGAGACAAATGGATCTAGCTTCAAAGGATCTTGGATGGCTTGAAAGTTCTTGAAGTAGAATCATGACACGAAAACAAGTTCAAGTAAGATTTCCACTCGAAATAAGATTGTTATAGTTATAGAAATTGAATCAAAGTTTGAATATGAGTATTACCTTATATTAGAAAGATATCTTACTGTAAATAAGAAAGATTTCTTGAGGTTGGATGATCACTCTACAAGATTGGAAGCAAGCTAGCAAACTTGGAAGTATTCTTGATTTTATGAAACTAGAACTTGTAGAATTTATGAAGAACACTTAGAACTTGAAGATAGAACTTGAGAGAGATCAATTAGATGAAGAAAATTGAAGAATGAAAGTGTTTGTAGGTGTTTTTGGTCATTGGTGTATGGATTAGATATAAAGGATATGTAATTTTATTTTCATGTAAATAAGTCATGAATGATTACTCATATTTTTGTAATTTTATGAGATATTTCATGCTAGTTGCCAAATGATGGTTCTCACATGTGTTAGGTGACTCATATGGTCTGGTAAGAGCTAATCATTGAAGTGTACATACCAATAGTACATACATCTAAAAGCTGTGTATTGTACGAGTACGAATACGGGTGCATACGAGTAGAATTGTTGATGAAACTGAACGAGGATGTAATTGTAAGAATTTTTGTTAAGTAGAAGTATTTTGATAAGTGTTTTGAAGTCTTTCAAAAGTGTATTAATACATATTAAAACACTACATGTATATACATTTTAACTGAGTCGTTAAGTCATCGTTAGTCGTTACATGTAAGTGTTGTTTTGAAACCTTTAGGTTAACGATCTTGTTAAATGTTGTTAACCCAATGTTTATAATATCAAATGAGATTTTAAATTATTATATTATCATGATATTATGATGTACAAATATCTCTTAATATGATATATATACATTAAATGTCGTTACAACGATAATCGTTACATATATGTCTCGTTTCAAAATCATTAAGTTAGTAGTTTTGTTTTTACATATGTAGTTCATTGTTATTATACTTAATGATATGTTTAATTATCATAATATCATGTTAACTATATATATAACCATATATATGTCATCATATAGTTTTTACAAGTTTTAACGTTTGTGAATCACCGGTCAACTTGGGTGGTCAATTGTCTATATGAAACCTATTTCAATTAATCAAGTCTTAACAAGTTTGATTGCTTAACATGTTAGAAACACTTAATCATGTAAATAACAATTTTATTTAATATATATATAAACATATAAAAGTTCAGGTCACTACACTTATTACAATTGTTTTAATCATGTATGACATCTACGCACATGATTTGCATGATAAAACTATTTGTGTCAACTTGGTGATGATGATTGAGATTTGAAGGCAAATTTTTTATATGCTAACCTATACTTCTCCACGATGTTTTTCTTGTTTGTCTGGTTTTGTAGACCAATGAACCACAAAGAACACATGATGCATCCGGTAGTGGAAAAGACAAAAAATGATTGGAGTAAAGGGTAGAGGGAAGCGATAAGTACCCTCTTAACAACATGATGAGGAGGAAGAAGAAACAATGATTCCTGAGGATATCCAAAGGCTCTCAACAGACCCTTGGTTACAAAAATATTGATGAATGAAAGCTATAGATCAGGCCTCAAACTTAAGTTTCGTGATGAATTTTACCCAAAAAGTACATTGATTGGTCCCCCTTGGATGAGGCGGGTGTGTGTAATGAATATGAAAACCTATTCAAGGTTGACTACAATGGGTTAGAACTTAGCCCTTGGATCCCGCTTTTTGACCTAAACGAACCAGTGTACATTGTCCCTACCTTGGAATTCACATCCACATTGAGAGTCAACTTTCAGGTAGACTCAATTGATTGTCCAAGCTACATGAAATTCCAACTTGCGGGGAAACCCCGAAGCATGAGCATGCTTCAATTTATTAAAGATGTGGGGATCTACTGCGAGTTTAAGAACCGCACTGAGATCCTTACTGCCTATCTTAATCAATGTGAAATCCCCTCCACCAACCACAAAAACTTTGACTATCCCGGTGTTTGGCACCGAATGAGCACCGGAGTGTTTAGCCCGGGAAAAATCATGGCAAATACCTTAAGGACCATCCCACTTCGGTTCATAGCTCATTTTGTTGCTAACACGATGAATTACCGTTTCCATAGCAACAAAAAAATGATCTATTTGGACATTTGGCTAACTGATCGAATTGCCAACAGGGCCCATGTTCACATCCCGTACATTTTAGCTGATTAATTATTTGACAAACATGGGAACAAGGGAAAGAAGGGAATGGTGGGAGATGTTTATGTGACAAAGATAGCTTATCAATTGGGGATTGATTTGGAGGGATGTAAAGCTAATTCGATGGCCAAATTCAATTATGTGGATTACAGGGGGGTAAGATTCTTAAACGAGGACAAAACAAGTTCGTGAGGGCATGGTTTGATATTAGGAACCCAAATGTTGAGGAAGAAGATGAAGAAGAAGAGGAAGAGAGTGAGAAATGAATATGAAACATGAAATATCGGGTCTAGTAGTGGGGCACCGTGGTCGAGAAGTGGTGTCCCGGGAGAATATGACCACTCTTAGTTTGCCAACCAAGTTTCACAACTTAATATCAATCAAGGCAACCAAGAGTACGAGGCGCGTTATAACTTTTCGGGCCTCCGTGTGGTATCTCAATGGCAAGTTCATTGCAATCAACTAAACATCACGGACCCCAAGTGCCCCGATGCCATTTTCCCCCACCTATAACCCGTATGATTATGAGCACCCAAGAAGCCAACCCTTAATTGACTATGACCACAATGAAGCCTTAAGGAGAGCTTGAGATTTTGAGCATTTTAAAAGATTGAGCAACAACAACAAGAACAAGATTCATGGAATAGGCCACCAAACTATGATGACTATCCAAACCCGGACCAATCCGAGATTTCCTACTATGGAGGTTATAATTGGTGGTAAATTTAATTGTTGTGCTCTCGCTCCTTTTATTGATGGTTTAGTTAAAACTTGTGATCGTTGATTGGTGAAACTTGTCTTAAAACATTTGGTTTGTAATAATGGCGGACGGATGGTTTGGGAAGTTAAAACAATTTGATGTTGGTTGTGCTAATTTGGTTGCATGGTGAAATAATTTATTTTGTAGTTATTCATGTTCGATGGATGGTAGTTATTTATATCCAGAGGGTATGTAATTCCCGAATAAAACAATGATAAATTTGAATTTGGCATGTAATAATTCGACACTATTTAGGACCGTAATGTTTATATTCGTTCTTATTATGCATATGGTGTTAATGAATATGTTGATTAATTCATTGGTTGTGCAATTGTTAATGATCGTTACTATCTTATGCTTGTTTGCTTAGTATAGAAATTATCATTTGTTTGTGATCATGATGATTGAGTTATTTGGTTGAGTTCGTCATTATACCTATGGATGTTTGGATTACTTTTGTGATGACATTGGGACTCTTTGATTCTTATTGTGGGTGCACATACTACCCCGAGTATTGCACCACACATTTTCTACCTTGTGAACATATTTAAAACTGTAGGGAATGCCATATGCTTTTGGCTCCTTCTTTTGGCTCGACAATTGGTACAACAACGTGCAAGTGACTTTAGTGACTACATATTATCCGATTGATGAGAACAAAGATCAATTGATCTAATCCGGTTTTTTTTTTCTCTTCTCTCATCTATTCTATTTTCAAAATGCCCCTCATTTTTAGGGGGAGAGTTAAAATATCGGGTCATTTGGAAAAAAATGTAGGGGGAGAGTTAAAATATCGGGTCATTTGGAAAAAAATTTCGGTTAAATTGGTCACATATACTTTACAAGGATTAAAGCTTGCAATGTTGATCAATTTTTAGAGCAAGTTTTTAGCCATTACATTAATACAAATCATAATCACTAATATGGTTAAAACTTGTAAATTTATGGAAAAGTAAAGTCGTTTCCTTGTGTTTCAAAATTAAGGAAGTAAAGTCTTCCCTTTGTGGTTGTAATTGCAATTCCAAGTGGGAGTAAAGTCTCCCACTTTCAAAAGATTTTGTGCTTAAATGATAAAATCAAAAGAAAAATCGATTCTTTTACATGGAAGTTAAAGTATTCCATGCATGTTGTTGCAAAAACTAAGTGTTTAAAGCCAAAAGCTTTAACACTTTCGGATGACTCAAGTCCATCCATGATAGGGAGTCAAGTCTCCCGAATTTCGTTCTACTTGGTGTGGGATACTTCCTAATCCACATCATTTTATATTGACATTGGTTGTCTCATCATTTCACGATGTTTCAACCGATGTATCATACCGAGGGAAGAGGAGCCATCGAGCTTCACCGTGTGCTATCTTTTTGATAAAGAGCAATGGCTTCATACTAGTATTGCTAGACAACACACGCCATAGCCAAAAGCTATGGCACCCTTATGATCTATCAATTAACGGAAAGGTAGTTACTACTTCCTACCTTTTTCTCAATATAAGCATAAAAGCTTGTTGTATGGGAAGTAGACGAGTGAATAAAAGCTTTAAGCTTTGACACTCCCGGGAGAGTCGAGTCCTCCCATTCGTTGTTTTAGAAGTAAAGTCTTCCAAGTCATATTGTGCTCCAAAACTTGGAAGTAAGTTTTCCAAGTTAAGTCCTATTATGTTTCAAACTTGGAAGTAAAGTCTTCCAAGTATTATTGTGTTCCAAGCTTGGGAGTAAAGTCTCCCAAGTTAAGTTTAACATTTTAGGAAGTAACGTCTTCCTAGATGGGTGTTGAAGGTTTCATCTTTAACACTCTCGAGTGGCTCACAACCACTCATCAAGGAATTCAAAGTTCGCCCAAATTATGGATTTGATGGACCTTTTATTTAGCCACGTGGGGTCCTAATTCCACGAACCTCCATCAATGCTTTTGCCCTACTATGAGAGAAACCATAGAGTTGTGATAGAAAGCTTGATGAGTGCCGGTCATCCCGAGCCCGGGTTAACCAATAAAGATAGGGGTACCCAATCCCCTAGCTTTGGCACACCCACCTTAACCTAAACATGGAATTGACGAATCATCGGTGTTTTGGGGGCATGGAGGTGGAAGAGGGATAGCCATCGCGGGTTGATTAAAGGAGCATACTTTTTGGGGGCATACACTTTATACACGATGCACTTCTTGGCGAATGGTAATTTTTATGATCTTCATGGCCCTTATTCATTTTGGGTTCAATTTATGATTTTCATGGTGATTACAGCTTATGATATATATTTAGTGACACCTTGAGTTTATTTTGGTAAATTTGAGTAAATTGTGAATGATTTTGAGGTTTGTTTTGATTGATATTTTTGTGAGTTGATGGCTATCCCACGAATGCTACATAATTGGTCAAAGTCAAGGAGGTCAAAGTTTGATTTTGTGAAAATTTTATACTTGATGATTGATGTTTGATGACCTCTTAAGAGATGGAGTTGACTTTGACAAGGGAATGGTTGTTTCAGGTAGACTTAGGTTTGAATTGTAGTCGATGTTGGTGGTATATGAAGATTATTTGAAGCGTTGTATAGAGTTCTTGCTAGTAGTAGAAGAAGAAAAGAAGAAGAATGCTTAGTCCTTAGCAAATGCAAGCGTTTGGAGTTCATTCTAGCCATCAAAGTGCCTATCCTTGGAGGTATCATTTATTGCCCAAATATTGCACTTTGGCTTTGATCATTGAAATGTTATTTTTCTCCAAGCCTTGCTTTGTTGATTTGCTTGCTTGAGGACAAGAAAGGTTCAAATGTAGGGGGTTTGATATTGCTCCAATTATACACGTTTTATCTCGCAATATCTCCCTCATTTCATTCATTTTTCAGGATCGTTGGGCCCAAAAGTAGTTTTTCTGCACTAAAGTGTCAGTTCAAGGCTAAAAGCCTGATTTGGTGAAAAATTGACAAAATCCTAATCAAAAGTTGCAAAGAAATTGACAAGTGCAGGATTCAGCTCTAAAAGCGCCGCTCCTAATATAGGAGCGCCGCTCCTGAGGATCAAAAGTGCCGCACCTCAGTGAAAAGCAACGCTCTTTTACACGTTTTGCAACCAATTTCCACCAGTAGCCAAAAGCGCCGTTCTTAATTTCCAAAAGCGCCACTCTTACCAAGAAAAGCGTCGTACCTAAATCTAAAAGCGGCGCTCCTGAAATTATGCCAAAAGCACCGCTCCTGAGTCAAAGCGGCGCTCCTGACGCTGATTCAGCCCAGAATTTTCAGCATTATAAAAGGAAAGATAGGAGGTCATTATGAAGAGAGCTGCAGTTGTTAGTCCGATTTTCACACACAAAACCCTAATTTCATCATCCATTAGAGTTTAAAGGTGAATTGAAGGAAGCAAGCTCAAGTTTCATCATTATTAGCTCTAGATCTTCTTCTCTTTGTCAATTTGGGTTGTAATCTCCACTTTTCCTTATCTAGTTTTGAACTAATTACTTGTAATCACTCAAGATGATGTTTATTTGTATTTCTATGCTTATTATTAGTGTAATCTTAGCCATGCTTCGATAATTTGTTTGTATTTTCTTATCTATGAATCTCTAATGCAAAGGATTAGCCCTTAATCAACTGGATAAACTTGTTTTGAATGAAAATATATGAGCAAGTGTTATTGTGTTAGTTATGAGGTCCATTACTATGATTTGATATAGGTTTTACTTTGATTACATAGATTGAGTAGCTCTCTTAGTGATTTGAGAAGTGAATCAATTTGTATTTTAACACCTTAAGTGATCTAGACAACTAAAATAGGGATTTCAAGTGATTGTGTTCTTAGTCTAAGTTGGTTTTCAATAGACCTTTGTTCAACATAGTGGTGTTTGAATATCTTAAGTGATTTTGATAGTTTAAGGGTTTTAAGTGATTTCAACCAAAGCATAATCTCAATAACCACTCATACTTAACTTGATCTTAGGATACAATGCTTATTTGAGTTTGCAAAAGTATAATTTGATTAAGGTTTAGTAGTAATGCTAAATGACTAATAGTTCAAACAACTAATGCGATATCAAATTGGGATAAATACGACAATCCAAGCATAGAGAGGATTAGGTAAGTGAACACTCTTTGTTTATTGATTTAGATCTCAATACTTGTTACTAGTTGATAGTTAAAATCAATCACAAAACCCCCAATCAAGCAAATCCTAGGATAACTAATGGTTTCAGTTATTCAACCTATACCGCTCTCTTAGGACGAACTTGATAAGGATACTTACATTATGTGCTATAATAACCGGGTTCTAAGTGCTCGAAAGTTGTGCGTGCTTATTTGTAATATTTGAATCTTGTGAGGGTAAATGATGTATTGTTCCACACGCATCATGTATCTTAGTCGGTTTCAATGGAGTGATTTAGGTTTTTCAATAGTAGTAAAAGACAAGAATTTAAAACAAGCAGGTAAATAAACGGATGTAAATTCAGGTTAAATAAATGGTGCTTGTTATAATTTTAATATTCGTTAGTTATGGGATGATTAGTGTCAAGATGCTTGTTGTTAACTAAGTATCAGTAATTCGCACATGCGATGTTTGACCTTAAATCCCCTTAGTTTGTCAGTCAAGGTTAGGTTTGGGGATTCTGATTGGACAATCTGGTATCTTTCCCTCGAATTCTACCCAAGACCATAAGGTAACGATAAAAACGGCTCTTATTCAATTTTATAGAAACCTGCTAGTCAGGTAACAGTCATGTCGGTTGAAAGTTCTTTATACTAACCTAAGGGTGAAAGACACTGGATAATAGTTTCACTTATTGGGTACTAACGTGGTTGTTTATTCCACAGTTCTTTCGTCTTTGTTTAAGAAAGTGGTTTTGGAAAGACTCAGTTACAATATAAGTTTATAAATTTTCTTTATTATATCGAATCAAAGAAACTCTAAAACTAGTCCGAGGTACGATACCTAAGTATATCCCTAATCCTTACTTTAAGACCATGATTTATAAAAATTATCAATGGAATAATGTACTCTACTTGTTCCTCAGGGTTTAATTTATAGTAACATGTGAGTAAAATATATTCTCATTATCGATATTTCACGATCGTTATTTATATATTATAGATCTCATAAAGTTCTCATAGCGTTGTATTCAACCATAGGTTTGACATAGATAGTTACTTTATACCGATGTTCGCGACCTCTCAATAATAAAGTTAAACCACGTTCTTTGATTAAGAGCGATTTAATTTATAAAGATAATATTTGTCGAAAAACGTAACACAATGTCGCATCTCTATATTTATCTCATAATAAATAACTAATTACGTCATAAATAACACACTTGATAACTACTCACTAATCATGGAAAATCGAAACATAATGATAAATAAAATAAACATTATAAATAAAGATAGATAAAAAAAAGGAAGAAATTAACTGTAGATTAATAGCGAGTTCTGAATATTACAAAAGGTTGACAGCTTCTGACGCACCGTGCTCCTTAAAATTTTGTTTCCTTAACTCTATATTTTTATCACTAATCTAGTGATAACTTTTCTAATCTAGAAGCTAACTACTAAAAAAATTAATATAGAGAGTCTTTAGTGAGATTGGAATGGAAGTTTGTGGTGAAAATGGTTAAGGATGTATATATAGAGTTTAAAGTCTTCAAAATTGCATCCCAAGTCCCTCTTGATATTTGCAGTTCAACACTTGAATTTTGGTGTCTGGATACCGACACTTTCTAATGTCTCGAGCTGAAAACACATATAATAAATTGCATTTTTTTGAAATACCGGTCGGTACCACGGATAAGGTTATCGATCCCGACCCCTTTCTCTTCTTTAGCTCTCGGTCCCGAAGGGCAAGGCACCAGTCCCAATAGGGGGCCCTCTCGGTCTCAGGTGGTGGACTGCAGATGCAATGAAATCACACAATAATAACCACAACTTCGAATAATAAGGGAGTCCATGGTGATCTTGTTTGTTGTCTGATCAACGAGTAATAGAAGTAATCAACCCAAAATCGATTAGTAGTAGACTGATTATGAAAGTGAGTGGTTGCAAGAGAGATAGAGGAATATAGAGAGAGATGGTTTGATTAGATACAAAACAGAAAGTAAATATTGATTGCTCATATAATTGCACTCGAATACATACAATTACAATTACAGTAAATAATAATAATATAATTATAATTAAAATATAATATTAAAACTAAACGTGTGAATTGTTAGCCATCGTCTACTATTTTATTTACGGACAAAATTTCGTACTACATTGTTTATCAGTGGCGGATAAATTTACTCAGAAAATTCCCAAATTTTTATTTTAATTATCTTTATTTATTTTAGTCATTATGGCATAAAATTGGTCATTAATTGTTGTTAAAATTATTAAATAATATTTAAATCACTGTCCGTGCTCAGTTTCAGGTAAAATATGAAAAGTGTTGAAATTTATTAATTAGCTTCTAAATATATTTTTAATAAGCCAAAAATTTATATAACTCATTTTCGGATCACCGTTTATTTTAAGATCACATAAGTTTGATTTTAACTTGATTAATAACTATGAAGATGACAACGAGTGCTACGCGCATTTATTAAATAAATTCTAAATCATATATATATATATATATATATATATATATATATATATATATATATATATATACTTTTCATATATATATAAATTTATAGTAATAACATATATTACTTTATTTACACAAATGAATTAAATCATATAAGTTTATATTTCAAATTAATATATATATTTAAATATATATGTATTTATTTACAGATAATGGTTCGTGAATCGTCGAAGGTCAAATGAATATATGAAACAGTTCAAAATGTTTTTTGAGACTCAACCTATCAGAGTTTGCTTATCGTGTCAAAAATATTAAATTTTATCAAGAGTTTGATTTAAAATTAGTCAAAATTTTCCGGGTCGTCACAGTACCTACCCATTAAAGAAATTTCGTCCCGAATTTGAGTGAGGTCATCATGGCTAACATTAAAAATGTTTTCATGACGAATATGAGTTGATAAATAGAGTTTTATCATCATTGAGTAATATGGATGAAATGTTCGATTACCTGAAGAGTACGAGTGAAGCTATCACAAAAGAGTGAAATGAGAAAATAAAGTTTCGTCTTAACTTTTGACGTAATCATGGTTGACTTTCGGTATTCAGGGAATTTAAAGAAAATCTTCGAAATCTATATAAGATTTGATTCTTCGATAATTATGGAAATTAGGATTCTCTTTAATTAACTGTGGTAATCTGCCTCGATTGCTATGTATGATATTTCACTATAAATTTACCTCCTACGTTCCATTATTTTCACCACTCCTATACTTTCTTCTCCAATTCATACTTCCAAAAGATCCGTTAAGATGCTCAATCCAGTATTGATTCTTGTTATTATCTTGACCATATATACAATTATTCTTCTTTTCAATCTCCCACCAGAAGAATATTCTTTACTTCTACGATGCTCTTGGGGTTATAGTATTTCCAATTCTCCCGTGTCTTTATATTACTATACGCATTGATATACACGGTTTGTAATTTCCGTGTTGTTGTTGTGCTTTATATTTTCCCTTAAATTTCGGAGCTCCATTCTTTTGTTTATCTTCTCGACTTTAAGTAATGCGATTAAGACGTCTCAAATTTGTAGGTATGGAGTTTCGAATGATCATAATATACTATGCAGAAAAGAAAGGTAATAGCACGATTTGATTTATCAAATTACCAGAATCACGGAAAGATAGAAATATCAAGAAAATTTGTTCTTGATACGTTTAGAGGTTAAATAGAATGAAAAGTCGTGTAACATGACACATGATGAGGGTAAGGTCTGTCAACCATCATCACGTTTCATTAAAAATTCAGCATGACTTACTGTAATATAATCACATTGGCCGGGCATCATTATATCATACTAACTCATGCTTCAACTCCCAACACTTCTCCAGAAATCATTCATAATTTAAACTCAAATTTTATAGAAGGATAGAAACTAAAACAGTTTCTTTTATGATGTAAGATAGATAGTACGAGGAGATAGATAATTTCAGACAAAGATATTTATGAAGGTATCTTCAGAAATATCGAGGATATTTATACTGAAAGATACGATGATATCTTAGAGTTTCTAAGCTTGAAAGATGATGAAGAAAATTTTTCCGCAATAATTTAGATTAAATAAGGAACGAGGTATTCGCTAAAGATTTCATTAGATACTGAATCATCTAGATTCGTTAAGTACAGGTTTAGTCCTGGTGGTTTGTCCACAGTCTCCTTCATGGTTTACTCAATCCGTTTTCCAGTACCAATTTTCTATTGAGTGTTTCCAACACTCCATTCTTTAGTATCAAGCTTTTTGTTCATTAAGACCATTTACAACTTTTGCTGCTTCATCAGCATTCAATGTCACCATATTTGAATCATTGGTTATCAATCCGAGGTGTTTTCAAGAATTTGAAGGATTTGAATGAAGATTGTAATTGTCAAGATACAAATGATGTTTAAGATGGAATCAAGTGGCAAACTTGAAGGAATGTTTAACTGTAGCAGATGTAATTTATTAACGATATTTTAAATCAAAATGTGTTATAATTAATATTTCCTACTTTTTTTAATACTTTTTAATTGTCCAATGTTAGTAGTCCAATGTTAGTAGTCCAATAGTTTAATATGTCCCAATTTATCCGACGATATTTAAAGTGCGTAAAATAAATAACAGTAATTAAATGATGATAAATAAAATTGCGAGTATTAAAATTGCGATAATTAATTGTGATAATTAAAATGACAATAAATAAAATGTAATAAGGAAATAGTCATAACGGGTATAGGAACAGTTAGCTAGGATTTGGTTAGTATAGATTTACAATTTTACATAGTTAATTAATTTGTTTCTAATCAATTTTATTTTATCCATTATTTTCTTCATTATGCCACTTGTCAAATCTTGACTTGGATTCTGATCGGTCAAAATCCGAATATGAAATTAAATTTGAATGAAAATAGTTGTTCTTTGGTGAACGGATACGTATATGTGTGGATTTGTGCAGTATTGTTAATGACTGCTGAATCTGAATCGAAGAATGTACAGTGTAACTTATTAATGTGAAACCTAAATATTTCTCGGGTATTACCTACCAGTTAAAATATTTTCACCATTAACAGTTTGTACAAAAGAATCTTTGATGTTGAACGATATGTAAAATGAAGGTAATCGATGTAGAACCAGATGTAGAACGAAGATTATGCTCTAGGTATAGATTGTGATGTTGAGGCGTGTGATGTTGAGGCTTATGTTGTCGGTGGTACTGGTACTGTAGGTGCTGGTGCTGGCGCTTGTACCATATTCTCCAAAGTTACTACTCGAACGCGAAGCTCGTTGACTTCTTCTATTACTCCGGGATGACTGGCAGTTGAAACGAGTGGATGAATAAGGTTTAGAATTGTAGATATTATGTAATCGTTGCGATCTATTCTGGAAATGAGAGTGAAAATGGTGTTTCGGACTGGTTCGCCGGTAAGTATTTCAGGTTCTTCGCCAAGAGTGCAAGTTGGTGGGTGGAAAGGATCGCCTTCTTCTCGTCTCCATTGATTAAGTCAACTATGAACTAATCCCCAATTCATCCAGAATTGACGATGGCTAATTGGTTGATCCATTCCAGTCACACTGCTTTCAGAGTTCGAGAGGAAATCCATATCGGAATAGCTGTCGGAATACGAGGAGCTTGGACTGGTTGCGGCATCCATCTTGTATAATCAGGGAAATGATTTTCAATAGGAGATAGATTATAGGACTTAGATTAGTATTCTTCAATACATAATTTACATATGTATATATAATACCAAAATCCCATAAGTTACGGAGGAATTTTCGGAAGCTGTCAGGCAAAGTTTATAGTAACAGATATGCTAAGATATGAATCTGTCTATACACTATCTATGCAATAAAGGCAGTAAGACGTGTCTAGACTTAGGAATGATAAGTAGGAAATTTTCCACAAGGAATGATAAACAAGACTTATAATATGCAGCTAAGGTCGAAGTCCAGAATTGCTAATGCATCCTAACGACTATCAGTTAGACACACTAATGCAAGACCTGGTTCGCTAAGACCACTGCTCTGATACCAACTGTGAAGCCCCGTCCTAATCCACCTGGACGAACACTTCAACATTTGGTCCCATTATGAGGTACCGACCTAAATATGCCATGAACGACTCCAAGTAATATCTTTAAAATGAGCAAATGCACAGCGGAAGATTTCTTTCATACCTGAGAATAAACATGTTTAAAATTGTCAACCAAAAGGTTGGTGAGTTCATAAGTTTATTGTAAAACCATAAAAATTCAGTAATTTTGATAGGCTACAAGATTTAAATTTTATAATCATCATACAGGATTAACACATCTATATACAAATCCATTCATACGAATAAACACCTGGTAACCGAAATTAACAATAATGCATATAGGATACTGAAAGGATCCGAAACTAATCATCCGGACGTTGTCCATATTGATTACAAACGAATTACAATAGTTGATAACATTGCGAGGTACTTGCCCTCTATATGATACATCTTACAAACGTTGCATTTATTCTTAAAAGGCAATCTATAGTTACATCCATAATTGACATATTCGCCTGACATTTCATAATATTCAAATGACCTAAACCGCCATTTACTTAATAATAGTCTCTATGAACTTCAATGACTCGAATGCAACGCCTTATGATATAAGTCCTTAATGGCCTCAAGTAGTATCCTTAGTACGAGATAATGCACACCGGAAGACTTAATTCATACCTGAGAATAACATGCTTTAAAATGTCAACATAAAGTTGGTGAGATATAGGTTTAATGTCGACAGCGATATAAATATAGACCACAAGATTTCATATATAAACATTTTAAAAAAAAATATTCTAAGTGGTTGAGCACTTGGTAACCATACTTAACAATTAATCACGTCGCATATTCCCTTTAATATGAAATCTTACTACACTGTACCAAGTGTAGTCACGAAACGAAGTACTGTGCAACCGTTGAATACTGGTCGTCCAGTCCGGTTGGGGTTATCAGGCCCGATAGATCTATCAACAGGATTCGCGTTTACAATACCGCTGTAAATATTAGTTACCAAGCTACAGGGAAGTATGCCAGTGGTACAACTCAACGTAGAATATATTTTTCAGTTACTTGTGTCCATAACGTAAAACATAAAATACATGTATTCTCATCCCGAAATATTTAGAGTTTAAAAGTGGGACTATATACTCACTTTCGTCTTGAAGATATATATAATTTGACTTGGTCTCTGGTTGATATCACGAACCTATCCATATATAATATATCAATACCTTTTCTTTTTAAACAAACGTCACATATATATACTTGTTATAATTTTAATACTTTGAATAATTTCTTAGTCCGTAGTTAGCAGCTCGTTGTTAGTAATTCAATTTTAATGGTTCATTTTTAGATGTTTAATATACCCGCAATGAAATAAATAAAACCCCCAACGAAATAAATAAAACCCCATCGTATATGTATTGGTCGAGATTAATCTTGACCCACGGTACCGGTGTTGTCAAATGACGTGTTGCGTACAAACATGGGATCTTATGATTAATCTTCTCGTGTTGTTTACGGGTGATCCTGAACCATATAAAATTGAATTATAAGTACATATATATAAAATATCATGTTATCTTAGAAATATGTGATTTATTTAATTTTTCCCAATTAATCCCGAAGTTAAACAAGTCTAGGATAACCAATTTTGTTTCAGTCATAGTTTCTTCGTTACAAATCCGTTTTCGTTGATTCAACTTGCCATCTCCTTGGATCGAGTCCCTCTTTAAGACTATGAACTGAAAATACCTTGGTTTGTATTCAAAATCACACGGCATAGATGAAACTTTAGTGAAACTTATGAAGTTAAACATTTTTGTTACAAAAAAATAACACTTAATGACCATTTTTCTAAAAATACTTATACTTTGAATTAAATCATGAAATTTTTATGTGTTATCATATTCATAGTAAAAATTATTTTTCCAGAAAATAAACCTCCAATTCAAAGTTTAAAATGGTTTTTAATTATCCAACCCAAAACAGTCCCCGGTTGCACTCCGACGTCGTAAAAACAGTTTTTAAGATATTCTTTGAAAAACCAAGTTATACCTTGTTAAGTTAGCATATATTTAAGTTATATTACAGGTCTTGAAGTATTTTAAAAGTTAAGTTAGAAGGATCTATTTAGTTTGCAAACAAGTTTGAAAACTTTCAAACTATGTTCTTGTTGTTAAAATTGTATACCACAAAATATGATAGCTATATATATATATGAATCGAATAAGGTTATGAACATAGATACTACCTCAAGTTCCTTGGACAAGGTTGCTGTAAAAGAGGAGTAAAAATCTAGAACCAAAAGGGTGATGGAATTGGATGAAAGATTGGAAGTAAGTTTGTGTTCTTGGAAGGATTTCTTGAAGTGTTTTTGTATGGTTTTCTTATGGTGTTTAAGTAAGGTTTTTGAAGCTAAATGATGGGGAAAATGCTTGGAGATGATCAAGTATGAAGTTAAGAGTATTTTGAGAGAGAAATGGAAGTGTAAGTATGAGAAAATGGGGTGAAGAAATGGTGTGCATGCATAAAAACGTTTTTAGGTTATAAAGGAAAAAAAAATACCTAACTTTGTTTTCTTGCTAAATAATTCATGCTACTTGACAAATGGTTGGTTCCACATGTTTCTTAATCATTTAAGGCTGCTAAGGAGCAGATTTTTATTGGTATATACCAATAGTAAATACATCTAGAAGCTGCGTATGATACGGGTACATATACCCTAGGTATACGTATAGAAATCTTTGAGAAAACGAAACGAGGATTCAAATATAGCTATCTTTTGTAAATATACTTATATTGTTTTATGTATTTAAGTCTTTAAAAGTGATTAAATACATTACTTATACGATATATGTATAAACATTATAGGTCATAAGTATTTAAGTCAAATAACGTTACGTATGGTTATCGTTTTGAAAACTTAAGTTAGTAGTTTCAAAATATACTTATAACTTATTGTTATTAATACAAAATGAGATATTAAAACATTCTTAGATCATTTTAAATATGTGTATATACATATATATACACAAACGTATAATTATCATATATTGTATAGTTCGTGATATCATCGGTCAAACTAGACGGTCAAACGTTGTGTAAAACTCTTTTCGAAAACATAAGTCTCAACAATTTGGATTGCTTATCATGTTGGTAAGGTTTAATTTATGTAAATATTAATCTTATGAGTATAGAACGATCGAAAAAGTGCGGGTCAACTTTAGGGTTTTTGCTTATCGTGTCGGAACCATATAGAGATTAGAGTTTAAATTTGGTCGAAAATTTCCGGGTCGTTACAGTACCCACCCGTTAAAGAAATTTTGTCCTCGAAATTTGGTAGAGGTTGTCATAAATAACAATAGGAATGTTTTCATGACGAATATGAGGTAATAATTAAATTTTATCATTATTGAAAGATTTAGATAAAACGATTCGGTTATGTGAGACGCACGAGCGAAGCTATCACAAAAGAGTGAAATGAGTAAATATAGAATTGTTGTAACCGATGACGTGATTATGATCGATTTCCGGGATTTAAGGGTTTTAAAGAAAATCTTATGTAATAAGATTTAGTTTTGCGGCGATCAGGATCTTCTTTGATTTAACGCGGCAATCTGTTTTGATTTCTTTGTCGAATATTTCACTATAAATTTACCTCCTTCCCTTTCTTTCTTCCCACATCTTCTATTCTTTCTCTTTAGTTCCTACTTTAAGACATTCGCTAATATGCTCCATCCCATTCTAATCCTTGTTATATTTCTAACTTTCATATCTTTCATTCTTCTTTTTCATCTATCACCAGAAGAATCTATTCTCTTTTATCCTTTCCTTGGAATTATAATGTTTTTAATTCTCCCGTGCCTTTACGTTGCAATACGTATTGATATGCACGGTTTGTAGTTTCGGGGTTGTTGTTAGGTTTTATACCTTCCCTTATATTTCGATGTTCCTACTCCCGTCCCTTAAAATCATTGTCATCCACAGTTAATGCTCTCTCTTATTTGCTGTGGTTTATGTTCCTATTTCTATTCTGAGGTTTTGTCCCTTCGTTTCTTCTTCCCGTCCTCGAGCCAAGCGAACAATGGTCCGAAATTCGTAGGTAGGAAATTTGGAATGAACCTAGCTATTGGTTTTAGAATGAAATTGTAATGACACGATCTTGATTCGTTAAATTACTCGAATATTCCGGAAAAATAGAACTATCAAGGTGATACGTTCTAATATGTTTGGAGACTTGATAGAATGTAAGAGCCGTGTAACATGGCACATGATGACGGTACTGTGAATCATCACATTCCATTAGAAACTTAACATGACTTACTGTAATATAATAAAGTTGATCAAGTTTCATTATATTATACTAATTCATGCATCAGTTCCCAACACTACTTCAAATCATTTATATTTTAATCTCGGAGGTTTCAGAATTTAGAAATTAACACAGTTTCTTTTATATTGTAACGCAGATGTTACGGAGAGATAAATGATCGCAGATAGGAATAGTTGTAAAAATATCTCCAGAAATATGAAAAATATGTATAACGAATGATATGAAGATATCTTATAATATCTAAGATAAGATGATGATGAAAAATATCATCCGTGCAAGGTTTTGAATAAAGAGTAGGGTTCTTACTGACGGTTTCAGGAGGTACGGAATCGTTTGTATTCTTTGAGAGCAGGTTCAGTCCCTGTGATTTATCCACAGCCTCTTTCATACTTTGCTTCATCCGTTTTCTAGTTCCAAACTTTTTTTTTTTCAGCTTTACCACCTTACTATTCTTTGTCATCAAACTTTTGACCGTTAAAGTCGTTTACAGTTTTTGCTGCTTCGTTAGCATTTCAAGAACTATTTCATAGTCCCGGGTGTTTTTCAGAAACTTCACATTCAGATTATGAAATTCTTAGGGATAGACATTATAGATATGATGGAAGAAGTTCTGCGAGATTTTCAAAATAATGATTGTTGATTTCGCCAAAAGGATAACGATCTGCTGGTGCACCTGTTGATGTTGTTAAGGGATATAAAAGGTTTTTCGGTAATGACGGCGAAAGGATAAGGTATAAATATCATGATTATAATAGAAATAATCTCACTGAAAAGTCGAAGTGGAGCTGTGACAAAATTAGCTTCTTGAAAAGGAATTGTAGGGTTGTTCTTGCTAATAAATGGCAAAGGATTCAATACGTTATGTGTTAAATTATGAATTTGGGTTCGAGAGTTCTTCAGGTGTATAACTGTATGTATAAATCTTCATTCCGTAGGCGAGGTGCGGCGGGTTCAACTTCTCGGTCGAGGTGTTTTCAGGAATCATGAAAGGATTTGAATGCGAATTGTAATCGTCAAGTTACGAATGAGGTTTAAGATAAAATCAAGTGGCAAGCTTGAAGAATTGTTTAGCTTCATATGTTACAATCAACATTTTAATTCATTTTAATTGTCCAGAGTTAGCCGGAACAGTTAGCGTGGAATCCTTAATAGATTTTTAATTAGTTAAATCGTGTGTTTCTAACAATTTTTTTTTATTTTGTCCAATGTTTTCTTCTTTATGCCACTTGTTGGATTCTGGTAGGTCAAAATCCGAATATGAAATTTGATTGAAAATGGTTATTCTGGGGTGAGCGGATACGAATATCGGTGGTTGTAAGTAAGATAATAGATAACCGTTGAATCAGATTCAAGAATGTACAATATAACTTATTAATGTGAATTCTAAATATTCCTCGGGTACTACCCACCCGTTAAAATATTTTCATCATTAATAGTTTGTACGAAGGAATTTTTAATTACTATCTTTATGAAAATATACTTGCATATATATTTTCTTCAGAGATAATCATAGATTTAATGAGTCAATAAGATATTAAACTCATTTGATTTATCGTTAATTCTAGATTACATAATCTCTAAGACTTTAGAAATTACATAATCGTCATACGATACGTAAAGCGAAGATAATCGATGTAGAACGATATATAGAACGAAGATCATACTCGAAGTACAGATATTGAGTCGTGTGATGTTGATATTCGAGATACAGATTGTGATGTTGAGATTTAAGGCGCGGTTGTGTTTGGGGTGATAAAGGTACTGTCGGCGTTGACGATGGTAGTACGGATTATGCTGCTGGTGCTGCTGTTGGTGTTTGTAACCTTCGCACCATATTCTCCAAAACCACTACCCGAGCACGGAGTTCGTTGACTTCTTCTATTATACCGGGATGATTGACGGTTGGAACGAGCGAATGAACAAGATTTGAAATATGGGATAGTATGTAATCATGACGAGATACTCTAGAAATGAGCGAGAAAATGGTGTTTCGAATAGGTTCGCCGGTAAGTGCTTCAGGTTCATCGTTAAGAGGACAATTTGGTGGATGGAATGGATCACCTTTTTCTTGCCTCCATAAATTTAGTATATTACGAACCCATCCCCAATTCATCCAGAATAGATGATGGGAAATTGGTTGATCCATTCCGGTAACGCTGTTCTTGGAGCTCGAATGGAAATCCATATCGGCGAAGCTATCGAAGTCGGAGGAATTTGAGCTGGATGAAGAATCCATCTTGTATGGTCGGAGAAATGAATTTTTGGTTTGGAATAGATTATAGGAGTTTGGTTTGGTACTCTTCAATACATAATTTACATATGTATATATAATATCAAAATCCCATGAATTACGGAGAATCTTTGAAATACGTCAGGCAATGTCTATAGTAACAGATACGCTAGGATATGAATTTTGTCTATACATTATCGATGCACTAAATGCAGTAAGACGTGTCTATACTTAAGAATGATAAGCAGGCAGTTCCCTAAGGATGATAAGCAGATGATTTCCGACTAGGATTGATAAGCAAAACTTTTGACAGGCAGACACGGTCAAAGTCCAGACTCACTTAATGTATCCTAACAACTACTAGTTAGACACACTAATGCAAGGCCTGGTTCGCTAAGACCAACGCTCTGATACCAACTGAAAGGATCCGAACCTAATCATCCGGACGTTGTCCATATTGATTACAAACGAATTACAATAGTTGATAACATTGCGAGGTACTTGCCCTCTATATGATACATCTTACAAACGTTGCATTTATTCTTAAAAGGCAATCTATAGTTACATCCATAACTGACATATTCGCCTGACATTTCATAATATTCAAATGACCTAAACCGCCATTTACTTAATAATAGTCTCTATGAACTTCAATGACTCGAATGCAACGCCTTATGATATAAGTCCTTAATGGCCTCAAGTAGTATCCTTAGTACGAGATAATGCACAGCGGAAGACTTAATTCATACCTGAGAATAACATGCTTTAAAATGTCAACATAAAGTTGGTGAGATATAGGTTTAATGTCGACAGCGATATAAATATAGACCACAAGATTTCATATATAAACATTTTAATAAAAATATTCTAAGTGGTTGAGCACTTGGTAACCATACTTAACAATTAATCACGTCGCATATTCCCTTTAATATGAAATCTTACTACACTGTACCAAGTGTAGTCACGAAACGAAGTACTGTGCAACCGTTGAATACTGGTCGTCCAGTCCGGTTGGGGTTGTCAGGCCCGATAGATCTATCAACAGGATTCGCGTTTACAATACCGCTGTAAATATTAGTTACCAAGCTACAGGGAAGTATGCCAGTGGTACAACTCAACGTAGAATATATTTTTCAGTTACTTGTGTCCATAACGTAAAACATAAAATACATGTATTCTCATCCCGAAATATTTAGAGTTTAAAAGTGGGACTATATACTCACTTTCGTCTTGAAGATATATATAATTTGACTTGGTCTCCGGTTGATATCACGAACCTATCCATATATAATATATCAATACCTTTTCTTTTTAAACAAACGTCACATATATATACTTGTTATACTTTTAATACTTTGAATAATTTCTTAGTCCGTAGTTAGCAGCTCGTTGTTAGTAATTCAATTTTAATGGTTCATTTTTAGATGTTTAATATACCCGCAATGAAATAAATAAAACCCCCAACGAAATAAATAAAACCCCATCGTATATGTATTGGTCGAGATTAATCTTGACCCACGGTACCGGTGTTGTCAAATGACGTGTTGCGTACAAACATGGGATCTTATGATTAATCTTCTCGTGTTGTTTACGGGTGATCCTGAACCATATAAAATTGAATTATAAGTACATATATATAAAATATCATGTTATCTTAGAAATATGTGATTTATTTAATTTTTCCCAATTAATCCCGAAGTTAAACAAGTCTAGGATAACCAATTTTGTTTCAGTCATAGTTTCTTCGTTACAAATCCGTTTTCGTTGATTCAACTTGCCATCTCCTTGGATCGAGTCCCTCTTTAAGACTATTAACTGAAAATACCTTGTTTTGTATTCAAAATCACACGGCATAGATGAAACTTTAGTGAAACTTATGAAGTTAAACATTTTTGTTACAAAAAAATAACACTTAATGACCATTTTTCTAAAAATACTTATACTTTGAATTAAATCATGAAATTTTTATGTGTTATCATATTCATAGTAAAAATTATTTTTCCAGAAAATAAACCTCCAATTCAAAGTTTAAAATGGTTTTTAATTATCCAACCCAAAACAGTCCCCGGTTGCACTCCGACGTCGTAAAAACAGTTTTTAAGATATTCTTTGAAAAACCAAGTTATACCTTGTTAAGTTAGCATATATTTAAGTTATATTACAGGTCTTAAAGTATTTTAAAAGTTAAGTTAGAAGGATCTATTTAGTTTGCAAACAAGTTTGAAAACTTTCAAACTATGTTCTTGTTGTTAAAATTGTATACCACAAAATATGATAGCTATATATATATATATGAATCGAATAAGGTTATGAACATAGATACTACCTCAAGTTCCTTGGACAAGGTTGCTGTAAAAGAGGAGTAAAAAGCTAGAACCAAAAGGGTGATGGAATTGGATGAAAGATTGGAAGTAAGTTTGTGTTCTTGGAAGGATTTCTTGAAGTGTTTTTGTATGGTTTTCTTATGGTGTTTAAGTAAGGTTTTTGAAGCTAAATGATGGGGAAAATGCTTGGAGATGATCAAGTATGAAGTTAAGAGTATTTTGAGAGAGAAATGGAAGTGTAAGTATGAGAAAATGGGGTGAAGAAATGGTGTGCATGCATAAAAACTTTTTTAGGTTATAAAGGAAAAAAAAAATACCTAACTTTGTTTTCTTGCTAAATAATTCATGCTACTTGACAAATGGTTGGTTCCACATGTTTCTTAATCATTTAAGGCTGCTAAGGAGCAGATTTTTATTGGTATATACCAATAGTAAATACATCTAGAAGCTGCGTATGATACGGGTACATATACCCTAGGTATACGTATAGAAATCTTTGAGAAAACGGAACGAGGATTCAAATATAGCTATCTTTTGTAAATATAATTATATTGTTTTATGTATTTAAGTCTTTAAAAGTGATTAAATACATTACTTATACGATATATGTATAAACATTATAGGTCATAAGTATTTAAGTCAAATAACGTTACGTATGGTTATCGTTTTGAAAACTTAAGTTAGTAGTTTCAAAATATACTTATAACTTATTGTTATTAATACAAAATGAGATATTAAAACATTCTTAGATCATGTTAAATATGTATATATACATATATATACACAAACGTATAATTATCATATATTGTATAGTTCGTGATATCATCGGTCAAACTAGACAGTCAAACGTTGTGTAAAACTCTTTTCGAAAACATAAGTCTCAACAATTTGGATTGCTTATCATGTTGGTAAGGTATAATTTATGTAAATATTAATCTTATGAGTATAGAACGATCGAAAAAGTGCGGGTCAACTTTAGGGTTTTTGCTTATCGTGTCGGAACCATATAGAGATTAGAGTTTAAATTTGGTCGAAAATTTCCGGGTCGTTACAGATATCCCCAAAGATACAGGATTAACACATCTGTATACGTACAGGATTAACACGTCTGTACAAAAATCGATGTACTAAAGCATCCAAACTCTCAGGATAGGGGTCGTTAGTGCCCATAGATCTATCTTTAGGATTCGCGTCAATTAGGGGCTAGTTCCCTAATTCTTAGGTTACCAAGCTATAAGGGGGTGATATCCAGTATAATAATTCTGTCGTAGAATGTTTTTAAGTACTCGTGTCTATTTCGTCAAACATTAATAAAAGCATCTCATGTATTCTCAGTCCAAAAATATAGATTGCAAAAGCATTTAAATAAAATAGTTGTAAAGCAGTTATAAAACAGCGCATGTATTCTCAGTCCCAAAAATATAAAGAGTAAAAGGGAATCAAATGAACTCACGATATGATATTTTGTAGTAAAAATATGCATACGACGGTACTGAACAATGCAGGGTTGGCCTCGAATTCACGAACCTATATCAATTGTATATTTATTAACAAATATAATGGAAATTACATAATTTCATTTATTAATATATATTATTTATATATTTGTAGTTATATAGAATTTATACTAAATTTCATTTAAAAACGTATACTTATAATATATCTTCAATTATATGTTATATATATTTATTTTGTATATATATTTAAAATGATTAATATCTATACATTTAGTTATATTAATATAAATATAAAATATCATTAGTTTGCTATATATAAGTATTTATATAAATAATGTTATTATTTTTTATATATAGTTATATGAAATATTAATATAATTCTAGTATATGTAATATGTATATTTAATGTACAAAATATTTATTTGTTAGAATGATAATTTTGATAATATTAATTTATTAATAATAATAATAGTAATAACTTTATTAATAATGATAATACTAATAACAAAATTGAAAATGATAATTTTTAATAATAATGATAATAATAATGTTATTAATAATAATATGATAACAATCATAATATTAATAATAATATTAATACTAATATTAATGTTAATATTAATAATAACAAAAATCTTATTAATCATTTTAATAATATTAATAGTAGTAGTAATAATAATAATAATAATAATAATAATAATAATAATAATAATAATAATAATAATGATATTACTAATACTAACAATAATGATAATAATATTAATTGTATGAACGATACTAATAATTATATTTTTAATATTTGTAATAACCTCATAACAATAATAAAAATAATAATAATAATAATAATAATAATAATAATAATAATAATAATAATAATAATAATAATAATAATAATAATAATAATAATAATAATAATAATAATAATAATAATAATAATAATAATAATAATAATAACAATAATAATAATGAGTAATAAGTAAACTACCTCAAAGAAGTAGCCATTAAAAAAAATGCCCAAGCCCGAGTTTGAACCCGCGACCTCCCGCTAACCCGATAACATCCCTAACCATTCATCTGCTTCTTAATTTCTTGACTTAATCCGCGTTTATAAATAGATTTAACATATATGAACTATTTTTTTCTCATCTTCTTCACTAACATCACCACAATCATCAATCTCATGAACACCATGCCAACCATATATCATCATCGTGATTTCATTTAACATCATCATTTATCTCGTTTATCATTTTATGTATCATTATCAAATAATCATCTAACATCATGATCGAGCCTATTATATCATCATGATGAACTATTCGGCCCACAGAAAGTTGGGTCATCTCGGTTCAATAGAAAAAGCATAGCGGCCCACTGTTCATGTCCATTTCAATTTAATAGCCCAATAACATTTTTAATGAAAAATCCTGTTGTGGTTTTGTTTATTTGCAACCGACCCATAATGGATTAAAACAATTATCACGGTTCAATGAATTAGTGTTTAGCCTTGTGAATTAAACATGTTGACAAGAACTTAGTGGGTGAAATGACCCGTTCATATTGATTATAAATGATTCACAATAGTTGATTACATCGCGAGGTTCTGACCTCTATATGATACATTTTACAAACATTGCATTCATTTTTAAAAGAAAAACTTTTATCACATCGAAAGTTGACAGGCATGCATACCATTTCAGAATATATCCAATCTATAATCGACTTAATAATAATCCTGTTGAACTCAACGACTCGAATGCAACGTCTTTTGAAATATGTCATGAATGACTACAAGTAATATCTCTAATATGAGCAAATGCACATCGAAAGATTTCTTTCATACCTGAGAATAAACATGCTTAAAAGTGTCAACCAAAAGGTTGGTGAGTTCATAGGTTTATCATTACAATCATTTTAATATTTTAATAGACCACAAGATTTCAGATATTTAATTATACACGTAACCCGAGTACAAAATAGTACGCATAACCTGCGAGTTAAAATTCATTCATATGGTGAACACCTAGTAACCGACATTAACAAATGCATCTAGAATATCCACAGATATACAGGTATACTCATCTGTATATAAAATTGAAGTACTAAAGCATCTATAACCTGGATGGGACGTGTCAAAGTCTATAGATCTATCTTCAGGATTCGCGTCAATTTAGGGGTCTGTTCCTAAATTCTTAGGCTACCAAGCTAAAAAGGGGGATATCCGGTATAATAATTCAACCATAGAATGTAGTTTCAAGTACTTGTGTCTGTTTCTTAAAAAAGTTATAAAAGCAGCGCTTGTAATCTCAGTCCCAAAATATATATTGCAAAAGCATTTAAAAAGGGAGCAAATAAAACTCACGATACAATATTTTGTAGTAAAAATATTCATTCGACTGAACTGAATAGTGCAGGGTTGGCCTTGCATTCACGAACCTATATCAGTATTATATATCAGATAATATCACAAACGTATAATAGTAATAAATCAAATATTAATTATATAATATTTAAAAAAGTTTTATGTTAAATTCCAATATATACTTTATTTATCTATTACATCCTTAATTTTTATATGTTATATATATATATATATATATATATATATATATATATATATATATATATATATATATATTGAATATACTTATTTTTATATACTATGATGTTAAGTTATCATAATATTCAATTATTAATACTAAGATAGAAATTCTTTATTAAAATATTTTGAGAATTTATTTATAATTTATTATAATATATTTATGTTTATATTATCAATACTGTATTATATTTTAATGTTTATATACGTTATATAATATTTTAATTTATGTCCATATATATAAAATTTTATAAAAATGTCTAATTAATATTATGTCAATGTTCTATAATATATATTACAATTTATCTTATATGAATATATTTAGTTATTATATAAATAATTATATACATGTTATTAATAATATTATATACAAATTTAAATAATATTAACGTATTAAATATAATAATTTTTAATGTATTTTGAAATCTTTTTATGAAAATATTAATAATAATAACTATCATAATAATACAAATTTTAATGATAATACTACTAGTAATGTTTATATTAATAATAATAATACTAATAATAATAATAATAATAATAATAATAATAACAATAATAATAATAATAATAATAATAATAATAATAATAATAATACTAATAATATTAATATTAATATTAATATAATATAATATAATATAATAATAATACCTAATAAAAACTATTACGCGTTTTTATGTGTCTGCTCCAAATTAGATCAAGAAAATAGAAGTAACAAACAAAATGCAGAGAAAACGTATCACAATTTAGTTTTTTTCGATTCTTCAACAGTTCAATCAATCAAAGATCATAAATGTTTAAAAAGGGCATTGATTCATTATCATTATCGTTCAGATTCATCATAAATCTTCATTATCATCGTTCATCCATCATCAATTGATTATGTAATCGGTTCATAAATTGATCAATTAGGTAATCGATTAAATGATGTTTTCTTAATTTCTTTAAATCCCTTTATAATTTATGTACACATTTTTTTTGGTAGAACAATAGTAGCAATCAGAGATGTTCTTTAAATTATTGTGGTCCTCTGTATCATTCTCAGTTCTCGATCTTTCTCCACCAGACTCACAAGAATTATTATTGTTTAAATGAGAATTAAGTATATTATTTTGATTGTTAAATTAGTTGCCACAAATTGTAAAGGTTAATTTGTTTTTATAAATTAAATTACTCTTTTTCTATTTGAAGATGATTATTATGGTATATACCTTCTCAAGGTGGTTTGATTCGAGCTGAAGGAGATTAAATGGTGGCCTGAAACAGAAAGAAAATACAGCAGCAACACTCGTAACAGTAATTAGTTCAATGATGGGGTTCGAAACAGAGAGAAAGTTGCAGTAGGAAGTATACGATTAAGAAGCTTGCATGTTTAATAATTGTTTGATTGAACAAGTAGGTAAGTAGTGTTTTCAATTTATGATATGTGTATGTAATCGTATATGTGTGTTGGTTTGATGATAATATAAGATGGTAGTTTGTGGTAGTGGTGTTTGTATTGATTCTCGAAACAGAAAACAATTTAGAAAGTGGGTTGGCAATGGGTAATGGCAGTTTTGTGGCTGTTCATAGTAGCAGTAGTTTATCACAATGGTTTCAAAACTAACAAGTAGTCGTGCAGCAGGTCTGATGTAAGACAAATGAGCAGTAGTAGGATCTGCTGTTAAATACAACTAAACAGCAGCATAGCAGTAGCTATAAACTAACAGGAACATGACAGCAGTTATCGTAAACAAGTTGTAACTATGGTGGTGTCTTTGGGGGTGTTGTGGGTCATGATAGAAACAAGGTGACAGTCATAGTTTGTAGCATCTTGTGATGGTCTTTCAGGTTAGTTTTGAATTTAGTTGGATATGATGCAATAAGCTTGAAGTAGTAAATTACAGATGTGTTGTTCTATGTTTTTGGTGTATTTGTAGATGATCTGTTGGAGCTGAAAAACACTCACAGCATAAGTAACAACCTTGGGTTTCAGTTTTGGTGGTCAAACTTACAGGAACTAATAGAAATTTCAAGGTGATTTGTTTAGCCAGAAAACAGAAGAAAGAAACGGCCAACCTTAGTAGTCTACCATGAAGGTTCGTGTGTTCCTGAGTGGATTCATGACTTGAAGGAAAGAGTGGTCTTACTCGTCAATTGTAGCAATCATAGCATGATGGGGTCCGGGTGTGAAATTGTTGAACAAATCACATGTTGGTTTGATAAACAAAAGTAGAAGAGGGAGAGGAGAGAAGGGATGATAGTTTGGTGATTATTTGCATATATGTGTTATATATATATATTATATACTAGTGGTTAAAGTAATTGATAACAGAAAGCACACTACATTAATCATTCAATCAATATCTCAATTATCAAAAGTATTCAATTAGTAGGAGTGTTAGAATTAAAAGAGATGGTGATTGGTTTTATTATGACTCGATTCAATTGTTTGGTGGTGAGCCTGGTGGCACCCACATTAATACTTTAGCCTCTCATATAAATAGTTTTCATCTTAATGCATTGTATTTCATAGTACCGTGCACAAACAACAAGTTAAATTATGAAAATGACATAAGTGGTAGGATTTAACTATAATAACTCGTTCAACTCACAAACTCACTAACCTGTTAAATTTTGGAGATTCGAACAATCCTATTAGTGTTAAACCCAGCTAGAATATTCGAATTGTTAAAATTTTATGAAAATAGATTTTAATTATATTTTTAATAAGTCTAAAATTTATATAACACATTTTCAGATCACCGTTTATTTTAAAATCACATAAGTTCGTTTTTAACTTGATTAGTAACTATCAATGTGACAACCCGAAAATTTTTGACCAAATTTAAACTTTAATCTTTACATTATTCCGACATGATAAGCAATGTTTGTTAAGAATTTTAAACTGTGTTCATGCATTCAATTAACCTCGACCAAGTTTCGATGATTCACGAACCATTATATGAATGGATATGATTATATATGTATATGTGTATATATTATAACTTGAAAACTTTAACAAAGTATTAGACGTATAATACTTTACATGAACGTATTTGTTTTAAAATATATTTAAAATAATTATCGACGGAATTAAAAGATAATATCAAATGATTGAATTATCAGATACATTGAATTATGGCTACGAGTCCCTATTAGGAGGTCCACTTTGATTTAGGAAACCTTTCCTTTTTAACCATATTCGGAAAATGGTAAAGTGATTTTACAAATAAGAACAAAGTGTCAACTAACGAGAACTAGACAAGAGTTAGTGAAGATTCTTATTTGATTCTCAATTCATACCTTACAACATTTTCCTCGTGATATTTATAAGATAACTATTATGATTATCATTTTAAAGTTAGAATGTGGAATGTAAATAACTTAGACAATGGGTATCGACATTTTACATTAAGGTGATTTCGTACCTTTATCTAACATTTAGACTTTATACCACGTTGCACCAACAAACGTTAAGAACTTGAAACCTATGAAAAGTATATTTAATTTTATTCCTCTAAAATGTTTTACGATATAACAACCTCTACTAATATAACTTTTTAGTAAAATGATTCTTAAAAATACTTAGTTTTGGAAAATAAAGTTATCATATTTATTTAATATTATTTCAAACGTACAAAAACAATTTTTAAAGAACTTTATTAGTGAAACATTTTATAAGATAAATTGTTCATAAGTTTTAAGGAACTAATTAAAGCTTGTATTATAAATTATATATATATATATATATATATATATATATATATATATATATATATATATATATATACATATATATATATACATATATATATATACATATATATACATATATATATATATACATATATATACATATATATATATACATATATATAGATACATATATATACATATATATATATATATATATATATATTGTCTCAAAAATGTAAAACGTGATACGACATGATATTTTCTATTACTTAAACGTTTTGAACTTTGAAATATAATTAGATAGATATTTCAATTATATATAAGATATACAAAATTATATTTTGAAGTAAGAATATATATATATATATATATATATATATATATATATATATATATATATATATATATATATATATATATTTTACAAACGCGTTAATGTGTAATTTAAAACGTTTCGATATTATTAAACGTATTCTAATAAACAGCGAGCCCCTGATTTATAGAAGCAAATGACCACAAAACTCAAATATATAAGTTACATTTATTATAATATGATTCACCGACGTTAAAGTCTAATTTTTGTAAAAGGTACACGTCGCGTAACGAAAAGCGTTTGTTATCTAAACGTACTAATATGCGTTCGAAAAACCAAAAGCGGGACATGAGTCGAGTGACAACGTACGTGTCAGTGGAACGAAAATTACATTTTTACCATGCTCGTAAATATAATATATTATATAAATAATTACCTAGATTAAATATATATTAATATATATATTATATAATTTAAACAAGTGTCGGCAGAAAAAGTTAACCAAATGTGGGCTGGCAAAGGTCGTCATGCGACCGCATGACTAAACAAGTTCAACCCCATGCGATCACATCGGGTGAATATAGATGGCACAAATATAAAGCTCGCACGATCCGTCTCGAATTCATTTCCATTCTATCCCTCTGTCTCTCAAATCTCTCTAATATACATATTATAATTATTATTATTATTATTATTATTATTATTATTATTATTATTATTATTATTATTATTATTATTATTATTATTATTATTATTATTAATCTTTATGTTAGTATTAGTAGTATTAGTGTTAGAATTAATATTATTGTATTATACATAAAATACTACGACAGAGTGCTGCTCGAGTGATCTAAATTGTGTTTTTAAAACAAGTTTTTCGAGTGGGATATGGCTAAGGAAATTATGGGTTATAACTATAGAGATGATGGGTATGGTTCATGGGTATGCTCGTGAGGTCAATCTAGTGTTTATCATCTCCGTTGCGTCTACGTACCTTTCCTGCAATATTGAATCTCAATATTGATACGTGAGTACTCATAATTTAATTTTTACATACTAATAGTGTATCCCTGACTAGTGCTTGAGAATATAGGATTATGCATGCTTGTACTTTTGGATATTGCCTTTACATAGGTTATGTTGAATCTTGAATTAGTTATCTATGAGGTTGAGATAAGGTATAAGATATGCATGTCGTTGGAAAGCTGGCGAAAAATTAAGAACTTTTCATTTAGATATCGAATGGTTTAGATGAACAGATTAGAAGTTATAGCCAATTGAATCTTTGTATTATTATTAAAAATGATTATTATTAACGTCGTTATAATTTTTATATTATTATTATTATTATTATTATTATTATTATTATTATTATTATTATTATTATTATTATTATTATTATTATTATTATTATTATTATTATTATTATGATTAATATTATTATCATTATCCATAGAAAGTATTATCATTAAAAATTGTTATTTTATTATTATTACTACCGTTATTATCGTAAAAGTTATAATTAATATTATTATTATTATTATTATCATTAAAATAGTTATTAGTATTAATATTATCATAATATTTATTATTATTAGTATTATTATAATTAAAACTAATATTAGTAACACTTAATTATTATGATTACTATTATTATTATTAAAATGAACGCGATATAAAAGGCAATTAAAAGCTATCAAATGAATCAATTAGGAAATAATGAATATGAGTATCATAATGAAATTAAAATATTGTAAGATATGAATTTAGATAAAATTATTGTACTTATTATTTTATCATTACTATTATTATTAAAAGTATTGATAATATTAAATCATTTTAACAAAAATTATCATTTTAATAAAAATGTCATTGTTATTATAAAAGATAATTATTATTATCATTTTAAAGTAATATTAAAAAGTATTGTAAATATTAATGTTATTATAATTAGAATTATCATTTTATCATAATATCATTTTTAGTAAATATAAATATTGATATTTTTATTAATAGAATAATAATTATTATTATGACAATATAATACAACTTTTACTTATTATTATTATTATCAATGTATTTTATTCAAATCAATATGCAATACAAATAATATATTTACCTTAATAAAACCTATCATAATATTTTTATGATATTAAATGAACTTTATAAATTTTATTACTTAAGATATATAAAAGTATATTTTCTTATATAAAGTTTTATTTATTAATAAATGAATTATATTATTTACTCTAATAAATCTTTTAAAAATATTTAAAAATCTAAAACGACGATATTTAAACTATATAATAATCATGTATAAATTTTGGAAATCATATTGAGTCAAATTGACTTTTGTTGACGTTTGCATATTAGTCTCGAGCATTAGGATTGTGGTACACTATGACTTGACCTAAATTGTTAAGACAAATATTGACCAACATATAAATATATATACTTAATTTAGGTTCGTGAATCCGAGGCTAACCTTGCACTTGTTCAATGACGTTATATGTATTTTTACTACGAAATACAATAGGTGAGTTTCATTTGCCTTTTTACCCTTTATATTTTTGGGTTGAGAATACATGCGCAATTTTTATAAATGTTTTACGAAATAGACACAAGTAATTGAAACTACATTATATGGGTGAATGATCGAAGCCGAATATGCTCCTTTTGCTTTGTAACCTAAGAATTAGTAAACCGATCTACTAATTGACTTGAATCCTAAAGATAGATCTATTCGGCCTAACGAACCCCATCCATGGTTGCGGATGCTTTAGTACTTCGATGTTGTTTTATCATGTCCGAAGGATTTCCTAGAATGATAGGGGATATTCTTATATGCATCTTGTTAATGTCGATTACCAGGTATTCACCATATGAATAATTTTTGTCTCTATGCATGGGACGTATATTTATGAGAACTAGAAATGAAATTCTTGTGGTCTATTAAAATGATGAAAATGAATGATTATGATAAACTAATGAACTCACCAACCTTTTGGTTGACACTTTAAAGTATGTTTATTCTCAGGATTGAAAGAAATCTTCCGCTGTGCATTTGCTCATTTTCAAGATATTACTTGGTGTCTTTCATAGCATATTTCGGGAGCGTTGTATTCGAGTCATGGAGTTCATCAAAGATTATTATTAAGTCAATTTATAGTTGGACAGTGGATATTATGAAATGGTATGCACGCCTGTCAATTTTTGATGTAAAGAAAGTTTGTCTTTTAAAAACAAATGCAATGTTTGTAAAATGTATCATATAGAGGTCAAATACCTCGCGATGTAATCAACTATTGTGAATCGTTTATAATGTATATGAACGGGTCCTTTCAGTTGGTATCAGAGCCGTGGTCTTAGCGAACCAGGTCTGCATTAGTGTGTCTAACTGATAAGTCGTTAGGATGCATTAGTGAGTCTGGACTTCGACCGTGTCTGTATGTCAAAAGTTTTGCTTATCATTTTGTGTCAGAAATCATCTACTTATCATCCGTAGAAAATTACCTGCTTATCATTCTTAAGTCTAGACACGTCTTGCTGCATTGATTGCATGAATAGTGTACAGACAAAATTCATAACTTAGCGTATCTACTAAATCATATCTTATCGTATCTATTACTGTAAACTTTGCCTGACATATTCCGCAAATTCCTCCGTAATCTACAAAATCTTTTGTTCTATATATATGGATATTCTATGTAATTAGAATACCATCCGATAGCCAGAAAATTATTTTATATCGAAAAATCCTTTATCCAATCGTACGAAATGGAATTTGTCATCAGTTCAAGTCACTCGGATTCCGAAATGGAATCTCACTTAAGCTCCGAAAGCAGTGTGACCGGAATGGAGCAACCAATCAGCCATCATCTATTCTGGATGAATTGGAAATGTGTTCGTAGCCTCCTTAATCATTGGAGACAAGAAGAAAGCGATCCTTTCCATCCTTCACATTGCCCTATTGACGAAGAACCTGAAGCACTTACCGGCGAACCTGTCCGAAACACCATTTCCTCTCTCATTTCCAGAGTATCTCGTCACGATTATATATTGCATCAAATTTTAGATTTTATTTATCCGCTCGTCCGAACCGACAATCACCCCGGTGTAATAGAAGAAGTCAACGAGCTTCGCGCTCGGGTAGTGGCTTTAGAGAATATGGTGCAAAGATTACAAACACCAGCAGCAGCACCAGCAGCATAACAAGTACCACCATCATCAACGCTAACAGTACCATTACCACCCCCAACCACAACCGCATCGTAAACCTCAACTTCACAATCTATTCCACGAGCATCAATGTCATACGCACCATAGATACCAAGGAGTACCAACAACAATAACTGACGAAGTATTAATTCATAACTTCATTGGAGAAACATTCTGCGGTGATTATGTAATCTCTAAAGTCTTAGAGATTATCTAATCTAGCCCTAACCATAAACCAGTTAAGCGAACCAAAATGATAGAATGAAGAGTAGAAACCCTGACAAAAATAGTGTGTGATTAACAAGCTAAACTTGTTTTACCAACAGCATCAATAGTACCGTCAGCGTCACCAGCATCGTCAGTACAGTCAACATCAGAATCAACAACACCTATAACATCACAAACCCCGTCAGTTCAAGAATCACTGTGGACATCATTACGAATCAATAACGCGTATATTGTATCAACGAATTATGAAGAATTAACTCATTCCCTCTGAAGAAATTATATGTATATTTTATATATATATATTTTGATATAAAAATAAATCTTTCTGTGCTAAGCTATTGTGTGTGAATCTTAACTATCGGTTAATTCATATTACAAATATGCAATAATGTACGTCCTTCGCCCGCAACTTAACCATCGTTAACTACAATCTCTGTCTCAATTCAACAAATTCCAATTCCTAATAAATCAAGTATATATTTGATTTTACACTTTCATCATCAATGTAACCGAAACTTTTCAGATAACATCATTCGTACTTTGCGAAGTTCACAAGAATTTAACGAAAACCAACATCACGCCCCAACAAATAACGAAGTATTGATTCATAATTTCAATATTATTGAAGAAATACTTATGTAATCTCTAAAGCCTTCAAGGGATTATTCAATTCTAGTTCCAACCGTAAATCGAATGAGTTTAATTTAGTATTAACTCATTAAAATCCATGTTACATCTGAGGAGAATATATGAAATGTCCCGTTCATATTCATTATAAACGTTCCATATTAATTGATATCGTTGCGAGGTTTTGACCTCTATATGAGACGTTTTTCAAAGACTGCATTCGTTTTTAAAACAAACCATAACCTTTATTTTATCGAGAAGGTTTAAAGGACACCACCTAGATTATCAGAAATGATAATCTAAAAAATATCACACTTACACACTACCAATACATATTAGTTTACAATATTAATATGTTACAACAAAGAAAATTTTGAATGCAGTTTTAAACAATATTATACAAGCATGCTGACTCCAAATCTTGTCCATATATTAGCATGCAACAGCAGAAGCTCTTAATAATCACCTGAGAATAAACATGCTTTAAGCATCAACAAAAATGTTGGTGAGTTATAGGTTTAACCTATATATTTATCAAATCGTAATAATAGACCACAAGATTTCATATTTCAATACACATCCCATACATATAGATAAAAATCATTCATATGGTGAATACCTGGTAACCGACATTAACAAGATGCATATAAGAATATCCCCTATCATTCCGGGATATCCATCGGACATAATAAAACAACATCGAAGTACTAAAGCATCCGCTACAACGGATGAGGTTTGTTGAGCCCAATAGATCTATCTTTAGGATACATGTCAATTAGTAGAATGGTTTACTAATTCTTAGGTTACCAAGTAAAAAGGGGCATATTCGGCTTCGATCGTTCAACCATAGAAAGTAGTTTAATGTACTTGTGTCTATTTTGTAAATCATTTATAAAACTGCATGTATTCTCATCCCAAAATATTAGATTTTAAAAGTGGGACTATAACTCACTTTCACATATTTTTACTTTGTCGGGAAGTAAGACTTGGCCACTGGTCGATTCAGGAACCTATAATAAATATGTACATATATATCAAAGTATGTTCAAATTATATTTACAACATTTTTAATACGTTTTAATGTTTTAAGTTTATTAAGTCAGCTGTCCTTGTTAGTAACCTACAACTAGTTGTCCATAGTTAGATGTACAGAAATAAATTTATATATGTTATCTTAACCCAATCCACGACCCAGTGTATATACGTCTCAGGCTAGATCACAACTCAAAGTATATATATTTTTGGAATCAACCTCAAACCTGTATAGCTAACTCACACATTACTGCATATAGATTGTTTATCGTTGTTCCAAATAATATATATACATGGGTCGATATGATATGTCAAAACATTTGCATACATGTCTATGGTATCCCAAGATTACATAATATATTATAATACATGTATAATACAATATAAGTTAGCTAGGATATTATTTGTATATAATTGTTACAATATTTCCCGCAGCTACAACAATCAAAAAATATCCAATCTTGTTTTACCCATAACTTCTTCGTTTTCAATCCGTTTTGAGTGAATTAAATTGATATGGTTTCATATTGAACTTTATTTTATGAATCTAAACAGAAAAATTATAGGTTTATAGTTGGAAATATAAGTTACAAGTTGTTTTTGTAAGAGGTAGTCATTTTAGTCGAAAGAACGACGTCTTGATGACCATTTTGAAAAACATAATTCCACTTCAAGTTTAACCATGATTTTTGGATATAGTTTCATGTTCATAAGAAAAATCATTTTTCCAGAAGAAAAAATTTTACATCAAAGTTTATCATAGTTTTTAATTATCAAACCCAAAACAGCCCACGGTATTACTACGACGGCGTATATCCATTTTTACGGTGTTTTTCGTGTTTCCAGGTTTTAAATCATTAAGTTAGCATATCATATAGATATAGAACATGTGTTTAGTTGATTTTAAAAGTCAAGTTAGAAGGATTAACTTTTGTTTGCGAACAAGTTTAGAATTAACTAAACTATGTTCTATTAATTTCAAGTTTAAACCATCGAATAAGGTAGTTTTATATATATGAATCGAATGATGTTATGAACATCATTACTATCTAAGGTTTTATGGATAAACCTACTGGAAATGAAAAAAATATATCTAGCTTCAAAGGATCCTTGGATGGCTTGAAAGTTCTTGAAGCAGAATCATGACACGAAAACAAGTTCAAGTAAGATTTCCACTCGAAATAAGATTGTTATAGTTATAGAAATTGAATCAAAGTTTGAATATGAGTATTACCTTGTATTAGAAAGATATCTTACTGTAAATAAGAAAGATTTCTTGAGGTTGGATGATCACTTTACAAGATTGGAAGTAAGCTAGCAAACTTGGAAGTATTCTTGATTTTATGAAACTAGAAATTATAGAATTTATGAAGAACACTTAGAAGTTGAAGATAGAAATTGAGAGAGATCAATTAGATGAAGAAAATTGAAGAATGAAAGTGTTTGTAGGTGTTTTTGGTCGTTGGTATATGGATTAGATATAAAGGATGTGTAATTTTATTTACATGTAAATAAGTCATGAATTATTACTAATATTTTTGTAATTTTATGACATATTTCATGCTAGTTGCCAAATGATGGTTCCCACATGTGTTAGGTAACTCACATGGGCTGCTAAGAGTTGATCATTGGAGTGTATATACCAATAGTACATACATCTAAAAGCTGTGTATTGTACGAGTACGAATACGGGTGCATATGAGTAGAATTGTTGATGAAAATGAATGAGGATGTAATTGTAAGCATTTTTGTTAACTAAAAGTACTTTGATAAGTTTCTTGAAGTCTTTCAAAATTGTATGAATACATATTAAAACACTACATGTAAATACGTTTTAACTGAGTCGTTAAGTCATCGTTAGTCGTTACATGTAAATGTCGTTTTGAAACCTTTAGGTTAACGATCTTGTTAAATGTTGTGAACCCATTGTTTATTATATTTAAAGAGATTTTAAATTGTTACATTATCATGATATTATGATATATAATATATCTTAGTATGATATATATACAGTTAAATGTCGTTACAACGATAATCGTTACATATATGTCTCGATTCGAAATCATTAAGTTAGTAGTCTTGTTTTTACATATGTAGTTCATTGTTAATACACTTAATGACATGTTTACTTATCATTTATCATGATTAAACATAGTGTATCAATATCTTAATATGATTCATATGTATTTAGTAAGACGTTGTTATAAAGATAATCGTTATATATATCGTTTCGAGTTTCTTAATTCAATAAACTCAATTTTATATATATAACTCATTGTTAAAATACCTAATGAGATACTTACTTATCATAATATCATGTTAACTATATATATAATCATATATATGTCATCATATAGTTTTTACAAGTTTTAACGTTCGTGAATCACCGGTCAACTTGGGTGGTCAATTGTCTATATGAAACCTATTTCAATTAATCAAGTCTTAACAAGTTTGACTGCTTAACATGTTGGAAACACTTAATAATGTAAATAACAATTTCATTTAATATATATAAACATGGAAAAGTTCGAGTCACTACAGTACCTACCCGTTAAATAAATTTCGTCCCGAAATTTTAAGCAGTTGGAGGTGTTGACGTATCTTCTGGAAATAAGTGCGGGTATTTTTTCTTCATCTCATCTTCTCATTCCCAGGTGAACTCGGGTCCACTACGAGCATTCCATCGAACTTTAACAATTGGTATCTTGTTTTGCTTAAGTCTTTTAACCTCACGATCCATTATTTCGACGGGTTCTTCGACAAATTGAAGTTTTTCGTTGATTTGGATTTCGTCTAATGGAATAGTGAGATCTTCTTTAGCAAAACATTTCTTCAAAATTGAGACGTGGAAAGTGTTATGTACAGCCGCGAGTTGTTGTGGTAATTCAATTCGGTAAGCTACTGGTCTGACACGATCAATAATCTTGAATGGTCCTATATACCTTGGATTTAATTTCCCTCATTTACCTAATCGAACAATGCCTTTCCAAGGTGCAAACTTAAGCATGACCATCTCTCCAATTTCAAATTCTATATTTTTTCTTTTAATGTCGGCTAGCTCTTTTGTCGACTTTGGGCAGTTTTCAACCGTTATTGAATTTGGATGATCTTCTCGGTAGTTTCTTTTGTTATCTCCGGACCTGTAATCTATCTATCCCCTACCTGCACTTTCTACCATAAAGTGCTTCAAAGGGCGCCATCTCAATGCTTGAATGGTAGCTGTTGTTGTAGGAAAATTCTGCTAACGAAAGGTGTCGATCCCAATTGTTTTCGAAATCAATAACACATGCTTGTAGCATGTCTTCAAGCATTTGTATTGCCCTTTCGCTCTGCCCATCAGTTTGTAGATGATAAGCAGTACTCATGTCTAGATGTCACACCCCCCAAAATGGACCAGGGTTAATTGTGACCAATCATATCATAACACTGTTGTATAAACGAGAACGACTCTATATGAGACTTTTTAAATAAAACCTTTGTTAATAAAATAGCGAAAGCAGTAATACATGTTTACATTATTATTAAAACGTAAAATAAATGTTCATGAACTAAAATATAATATGCGATGTGGACTCCATGCAAGCATCAAATCTATCATCACAAAGTTGCAAACAGTTAGTTCAATCATCACCTGAGAAAAAACATGCTTAAAGTGTCAACCAAAAAGGTTGAGTGAAATTCACAGGTTTATAAATAATATCCAAAGTTTTAGACCACAAGATTTAGTTTAAAGTTGATTGATATAGAAATATCAATCTAAAAGTGTTGCTGCATTTTGTAATATCGCTGCTAAACAAGTTTACCCTATGACACCTTGTACTGTCAGTGTCGTGAAATCATTATTATGTAACCAAAGACCAACGGTCGAATGGTTAGAGATGTTACTCTCAATAGGCCTACTCACAATAATTAAGTTTGCATTTAAACGTAGCAATTGACGATATTACGGTAGGGATTTAGCATGAATCAAAGCATGACAGCATAGTTAACAATTTAATACTTGTGTCTAAGTGTAAAACAGTTATAAATCAAGCATGTGTCTCACCCCAAAAGTTATAAATAGTTAAGTAAACAGTAAAAGTGGGGCTATGAAAATCACCTTAGTAGCATAAAAGAGTATTCCATGAAAGAATTGAACGGAAGGACGTGACCGAGATCTCAACCTAGAGATAGAACGTATGATCAGACATTGCCTAACAGACAATAGTATATAGTACTATATTGATAGTAATAGTTCACTAAAGAATTTCCATTTTCGGAAGGTTACTATTTATGGAAAGTTTCCACTTATAGTAATTTTCCAATTTTAGAAAGTTTGGGTTAATCTTTAGCAAGACATTGTATAACTTTACTAAAACTTCGTTGCTATCAAATAAGTCAGGAATGACCAGATGTAACCGGGGGCCCAGGACTCTTGACCAGAATCTAAGTCATGGCATTCGAGATCCACAAGCTTACCCATAAATGGCAACCTAGACATCATTCAATTACGACCGTGAGTAGCGATGAAGTTCACATGAATTGTACATTATCTTTGATTAACCTTCACTTTAGGTTTATATGTTATTATATATGTTATATTATATTTATTAATGTATTAACAATTTGATTATCTTATATTATATACTATAAGTTACTATTATTAAATTAGTATAGTTATAAAATAAGTGTTTATTAATAATGTATTGTTATTAATTTACATTATAAGCATTATACTTTATTATATAGTATACTTAGTTATTAACTGTAAGTTATAATAATAATATTAATTTAGTATATGTAATATACTTATGTTAATCGTAAATCATACTAATATATGTTAATTCGAATATTAATTCATTAAATATTATATTTATAATTTTTATAAACTTAGTTAATTATACAATTCAGTAGGATATTTTATAAAACTAATTTTATCAAGTTTTTGTATTTATTTCCCACTTTTCTTTATATATATTCTCGGTTTATATTAATCAAATTTAATTAGGTAATAAATATTAAATCGACCTAAATAAATAATTTTATATTTTTTACATGTTCTATATTATTTAAAAATATTATAAAAATTATTAAATCAAATTTTATATCAAAATATTTTTTATTTAATGTTTTCTAATTATTTAACCATTGTAATCGGCCTATAATTAAATAAATAGGAAAAATAATTAAAAATAAATTTTTATATTTTTTTAAAGTATCTAGTGATGCTACTAATCATATAAAAATTTTATAAAAATATTTAATACACGTTTGTATTTATTTTTTATTTTCTTTATTATTTCTCTCGGTTTAGAATAATGAAAAAGTAAATTCTTTTTAAATACTAACCGTCCCATTTATTTAATTTTTATAATTTTTGCTTGTTTATAAAAGTATAATAATCTCAAAAAAATTTATAATTATTTTTATTACTGTTTAATATTTTATTAAGAATTTTATATTGTTTTTATGTTTAAATACTACATAATTCGTATTTAATTATAAATAATATTCCATAAATTATCAAAATTATTTTTATACATCATAATACTTATAATACTAATTATAACATGTAAAAATAATTTATATATATTAAATTTGAATTTTTAAAGAATATACAAAAAAATAAAAGCAATTCGATAAAAAATATAGAAAATACCTCAAGTACTTTCCCAAGTTTGTGAGAGAGTTTTTCCAAAGATTTGATACAAGTTTTTATGAAATGGAAGGGGGTATTTATAGGAAAAAAATAGTTGGTGAAAAAAAATATAAATAAAATAAAGGTGCCAATTTTGACAAAAAATAAAAACATGTTGAAATTGTTTTTAACAAGTTTTTGTTTTTGAAAATATTTAGTCAAAATTTATGGGCTCATTATTTAATTTATAAAAAAAATCTCTTTTTTTATAAGCTAAAAATATATATATAATGATTAAAATAACTTATCATTTAATTAATAATTATGTTTCATATAGTTTTAAATATAATACGCATTAATATTAATATTAACTAAAGTTATTTTATATAATTAGTGTAAACTTTAGTTAACAAAAAGTGTCGACTAAAAATAAATATTTGATCAATGTCAAATTTAATTATATATTACGTATGGATAACAACCCTATAGTCAAATTAGTCAATTCAGGTATGGAAATATGAGGGTTGTTATAGTACCTACCCGTTAAAAGAAATTTCGTCCCGAAATTTAGTTGTTGCCATTAATCGGTGTTGTTCGTACATAGATGAGGATATTTACGTTTTATTTGGTTTTCACGTTCCCAGGTATGCTCGGGGCCTTGCGTGAATTCCAACGGATAGAATATTGTTCTGTTTCAAGAATTAAAATCATAGAAACCGTAATTTCTACAAGTTCTTCTACGAAGTGCATTTTATTATTAATGCGAAGATCATTCAAAATGATGATGTTATACAAGTCATTTCAGTAAATTGGATATATAAAATGTGTTATGAATAATATCGAGCTCATTTAAACCTTGAGCATTTATGCCACCACGCTAGGGTAGACAAAATAAAGAGGAGTTCATGAAAATCATAGTCGTGAAATTTGATAGAGATTGTCATTCTTTACAACAAGAATGATGAATATGAGTTGAAAATATTGTTTTATCAATATTGGGTAATATGGATAAAACGATTCGATTATAGGAAGAGTATAAATGAAGTTATCTTAAAAGTTTGAAATAAGGAAATATCAGTTTGCCTTAACTTTTGACATAATTAAAGGTGATTTCCGGAATTCAAGGAATTTAAAGGAAATCTTTATAATCTGTATAAGATTTGATTCTCCGGTAATTAAGGAAATTAAAATTGCCTTGATTGTCGTGTCTAGAATTTTGCTATAAATTAGCTTCTTCTGTTTCATTATCTTCACCACTTCTATACTTTCTTTCTCGATTCATACTTCCAAAGATTGTGAAAATATTCCATCCAGTTCTTATCCTGGATATTTTTCTGACTATCGTTTCTGTCATTCTTCTTTTTCATTTACCCCCAAAGGAATCTGTTTACTTCTACAATTACCTTAGGGTTATAGTGTTTTTAATTCTCCCGTGTCTTTATGTTGCTATACGCATTGATATACACGGTTTGTAATTTCCGTATTGTTATCGGGCTTTATATTTTCCCTTATATGTCGGAGCTCTATGCTCTTGTTTTTCCTTCCTGACTTCAAGTCAAGCGAATAATGGTCTAGAATTCGTAGGTATGGAGTTTCGAATGATCATAATATACAAAGAAGAAGGGAAGGTAATAGCACGATTTGATTTGTCAAATTACTAGAATTACTAAGGATACAACTATCAAGAATATATGTTCTTGATATGTTCAGAGGTTAAGTAGAATGTAAAAGTCATGTAACATGGCAAATGATGATTATAAAGTCTATGAATCATCATCTTCCATTAAAAATTTAGCATGACTTACTGTAATATAATCACGTTGACCTGACGTCATTATATTATACTAAATCATGCTTCAATTCCCAACACTACCTCAAATCATTCAAAATTTAAACTTGTATGTTATAGAAATATAGAAACTAAAACAGTTTCCTTTATTATGTAACACAGATAGTGCGAAGTGATAAATAATTTCGGACAAGAATAGTTATGAAGGTATCTTCAGAAATATAGAGGATATTTATAACGAAAGATACGATGATATCTTAAAATTTTCTAAGATCCAATGATAATGAGGAAAATTCTTCTGTAACGATTTAGAATGCGTAAGGAGATCTTTTGTGGTTTTCATCAGAATTCGAATCATCTAGATTCTTTGATTACAGGTTTAGTCCTTGTGATTTGTCCATGGTCTCCTTCATGGTTAGCTCAATCTGTTTTTCAGTTCTAAATCTGAGCTTTTTCAATATGTCATTCTTTATCATCAAACTTTTGGCCATTAAGACCACCTATAGCTTTTGCTGCTTCGTCAGCATTCTCAAGGTTAACGAATCTGAATCATTGATTATCAATCCAAGGTGTTTTCAAGAATTTTGAATTTGAAGTGTTTAAGCGTAGGATGTAACCATCAATGGTTCTAATTTTCGTGGTTTGACGTGATAATTCATCACAAAATACGAATGAATATATATATATGAATTTAGTAATCTTTAGGAACATAACACCTGCTAAAGCTTTACTTCGATTCTGATATGTCAAAATTAGAATATGTAATTGAATTTGTACGAAAATGGTTGTTCTTTAGTGAACGGATACATATATCTTGTGAACGTAAGTAGTATAGTCACTGATTATTGAATCAGAATTGAAGAATGTATAATGCAACATATTAATGTGAGATATAAATATTTCTCGGGTATTACCTACTCGTTAAAATATTTTCACAATTAACAGTTTGTACAAAAGAACTTTAATTACAATCTTTATGGAGATATACTTTCATATATGTATTCTTCAAATATAATATAGATTTAATGAGTTAATATAATATTAAAATCATTTGATTTGCGGTTGGAACAAGAATAAATAAACATCAAAACTTGAGAGATTACATAATTGTAACAACCCAACCCGTTAACCTTCCGAAAATGTGCCACAATAAAAAAAATTTCTGGAACGGTTGATCTGGACGGCGTCCAAAAGCTTGGACGGCGTCCAGCACTTAAGACTGGGACGGCGTCCAGCCATCTGGGACGGCGTCCAGATGTACTAAAACATTCTGATCAGTTTTTCGAACACACACGGGCGAAAACCCGCTTCCCGACACTTTTAAACCAAAACACTTTCACATTAGATTACAATAGTTTAAACTAAGAGTTTTTCACAATAAAAACCGAGTTTTACAACACCGAGCCCACATCGATCCAAAATACCACAAGTGACTATTTCGACCCATTAGTTTATACAAAAACATAGACCGAGCATGGGATTGGGGACACGCTACCCAATCCTAATCAAATCCAAAAGCAAGTCTTCTAAAGCAACTACGCAAGTCCACTATTCCCCGCGCTTACCCGAGCCACCGCATCCGTGCAATCTATAAAAATGTAAACAACAAGAGGGTAAGCTAACGCTTAGTGAATGATAATATACTACATACATATATATGTATAAAATGGACACGGCACACAAATATCAAATACCGCATACCGAAGCATCCATGTATAAGGCAACTACACTAAGCATACCGTACTACCTCTAAGCAACAAGCTAAAGATATCAACAAAGTGTAAGTTCACCAACGACGATGTGAAAAACGCCAATAAGCTACACCCGGAGGGTTAGCTACAACACAACAATACAACATTATACGTATACAATATATATATATATATATATATATATATATATATATATATATATATATATATATATATATATATACATATATATATATATACATATATATATATACATATATATATATATATATACATATATATATATCTCGAATAACATAATTTGCTTACGCTTACAACACAATAACCATGGTTAACTAAATCTTCGCAAGGGAATGACTTCGCGAAACAAGTCATCGATGTTCATAACAACCGTTAGCTTCCAAACACGGCTATGGCATGCTAACCCCCGAGGTGTTCCAAAAACGGCTATGGCATCACCCCCAAGTGTTCCAAAAACGGCTATGGCATCACTTGATCAATGTGTGAGTAAAACACGCCTATTACTCACAATCATGTGCACAAATACGGAGTGCAACAATTAATACGGGCAACAACGTAGGAGTAAAACACGGCTATTACTCATCACCATATGCACAAACACGGCTATGTGCATAATTATCAATTGGACAAAATGGCTATGTCCCACAACTATGGTCACAAAAACGGCTTTGTGACACCATTACTACGGGCACATAAAACATGTACATACATACATAGGTATTCCACTCACAATATTAACCCTTCGCCATTGGGGTTATATAATCCACATCACACGCCCATGTGATAACGTACACACAAGGTGTGCACCTCGCCAAGGTAGTCAACCAAAATGCACAATCGTGCCAATTGGACCTATACACAAGTCCAACAATTCCACCTATATGAGAAGGGAGCTCTATAACCGAGAACCCCTTCACCCGACCCGCACCCATCCTACACATACATATGCATATAGGATATTAACACTCACCTAGTCGTCTTGATGAATGCTTCCAAGTAATCCGCAACGCGCCAAATGGAAAGTACCTATTCCATTATCACAAACACAACAACACAATTAGGGTTGACTTACAAACCAACCCAATTGACACCTAGTGCAAATTCGACCCATTTGCACTTCCAAGCACGAAACGCGCCCACACTAACCAATATCTACTAACACGAGGGAAAATGTTCCTAACACACCGATTAAGCCCGATCACAAGTGTTAAACACGTGTCATACCCATTTTGACACCAAAACCCTAATTTTGACCCATTTCAAAATTAGGCAACCAAACACACCCAAAAGTGTTCCAACACTTCCATAATCACTAAACCTAGTAATTAAACTCACCATCAAACCCTAAACAAGGACAAATCATCAACCGACCCAAAACCTGCCAAGTGACAAGAATAACTAGTCACCATAAACCCATTTCATCATCTAAAAGCGTTTCTCAACAAACTAGCTCAAAGCCCTAAATTGAATATCAAATCTAAGCAATGAAATTCGGAGTTTGAGCTTACCAATACCACCACAACGTAGCGAGGAGCGAGATGAACAACTATAGAACCCGAGCTTTTGCGAGAATCCTACTCCTTCTTCTCCAAATCCACCTCTCTCTCTCTAAAACTCTCTTCTCTCTCTAGATAAGGTTGAGAGTGTTTTTGGTTGGTGAAATATGATCCAAAGTGATCAATGAATCAGCCTTGAAGGCTCCAAACCGGCACCCATGTGAATTTACCAAAATACCCCTTTTTAAAATAAAATAACAGCTGGCCCGTAGTTATGTTGGACGGCGTCCTAACTTTCATTATTGGACGGCGTCCCAACATTTGGACGGCGTCCCATTTGTCTGAAACAGAAATCAGGGTCTTACAACTCTCCCCCACTTAAACACGATCGCGTCCTCGCGATCTGCAACACGTAACCGAACAGACCTCGCTCAACGGTCCTCAAACATAGCCCCAATCCGAGTTTCCTAGGCAACTCTTCCACATGAATCACCTTTAACAACCGAAATCGTCGCACGCGATTTATCAAATCACACTTCGAGGACCAAGACCATGCTCCATCCCTCACATCGGGAAAAACTCAACCAATCTCGAACCGAGATATCAAACCTCTAGTGTACCATTACCAAGTACAATGCCAAAAGCAACCAAGTCTCAATCCTAAAGTCAACAATCCGAAACGATGAAGACCGAACCAAACGAATCCTTGCGGATAACACCAATCACTAACATCCCTTGTAGTGCGCAATACGACCCATGCGCAACTACCATAACATCATAACAACGGTTAAAACCGATAGTGCCCAAATGATCATGGCAACGCTAGATCCCAAGGTGTACAAAATCGACGATCGTCACACCCGTAACAACATGTGAGCGAAACACGGCTATCGTATCACTAATCACACAACATGGTCCTCGCGACCCCACCATCGGCTTATAAAACAATCGATAGTTCCCACAACACGGTCCTTACAACCCCACCATTGGTGCATAAAACAACCAATAGATCAAACCACACGGTCCTTACGACCCCACCATCGGTGTATAAAACAACCGATAGATCACACCACATGAAGGCTGGCCGAAAACACACGCGCCTTAGTGAATATGAACTACACGCGACTCACTACCTTCACCACAACAACAATCGGGATTGGCCGAACTACATGCGCCTTAGTGAATCCGAACTACACGAGAGTCACTATCCCGGAGGAATGACCGAACTACACGAGTCATTTGTGAATCCGAACTACACGAGACTCACTCCTCAATACAATGACCGAAACCACACGAGTCATTTGTGAATCCGAACTACACGCGACTTACTTCCACAATAAGATGACCGAAACCACACGCGTCATCGTGAATCCGAAACCACACGCGATCCACTACCATGATGAAGTCAGCGGACCCGAAGATCATGCTACACCAATCTCAACACCGGATGAAGTCAGCGGACCCCGAAGGTCATGCTCCACCGATATAACACCTCGCTCATGATGAAGTCAGCGGACTCCGAAGGTCATGCTCCACCAATCGCATACTCCCATGATGAAGTCAGCGGATCCTAAAGGTCATGCTTCATCAATCACCAATACCATGATGAAGTCAGCGGACTCCGAAAGTCATGCTTCATCAATCAACGCCCTTTTGGCCTCGAACGACGAGTAGCGTAACATTGCGCTCTGCTACGCCATAGTGAATCCTAACGGATACCACTAACCATTCACACACTCGAGCAAGAACCACCTATATCAAACTTAGGCACAAAACAATAATTCTCTAGAAGAGAATCCGACACACACCTCCCTTAATCGAAGGATTTCACCTTGCTCACCAAACACGTCCATTATCTCTCAATCGAGATTTACCGCATTACCACCTCGGTGATAATTCAAATCCAAACCATATGTACAATTTATCTGAAATTGTAATCTACCACAAATCGACTAAAACCAGGACTTGACAACATTTTCCGGATCTACCAAAAACATCATCCGAAATCTCACACTAAAACTTCCTCGTGCGGGAGTGTAACTCCCCCACTTGGAACTACGTCCCATATCCACAACTCGTACAACCGTACAATGCTACCAAAGGTAGACTTTACAAACAATTGGGTTCACACGACCCAACACCACATTGTGCTCCAAACCTTGAGCACACGAAGGGTTTTAACCAATCCCTAAACACTTTGAACGAAAAGTGTACCACAAAATGCACAAACTATACTCTCGCAATCATCCAATTGTTTAGTTTGTCAGATTTCAACCCAATCACTCATGTACCTAAGGGTTTCTCCGGTACCCTAAGTACAACGTAACCGCAACACAATCGGAGTTGAACACCACGCTAGTAGGTATAAAAGAGGCACCTAATGTCGCGTCATATAAACTCCATTACCAACATACATCGAGATTCAAAACACTCAATTTCAAGGGTTCCAACCACCCGATGAACCTCATGGTTCATCAACTTCCACACTATAGCGAACACGCGCTTAACAATCGAACACCGAAGCCCACACATATGGCTTGGTAGAAACAATTCCCAATACTAAGGAATGCTTGGTTGCACCAAGTCTTACGCCCTTCGCCTGACAATCAAAACATCACTATAGGGTACTTCCATTAGGAACGTCACCCATAACAATAATATGCACGACACAAGGCATTTTACAAAATCAAATTCAACGGCACTCAATAAATAATCAAAGGACATATTTATTAAAACGAAACGTACCTTAACGTCTCCTTGCCGCACCCGTCCCCGCTAACTTGGGACACTCTGACTTATGATGTCCTTCTTCTTGGCAATGGAAGCACACCATGCCATCACCCCTTGGCACCGAACATTCCCAAGACTTATGATCCCTCACGCCATAATTTATAACACCTAGATGCACTAGAATCTGATATACTCGTCCGTGTACCACCCGTGCTCACACTCGGACCCTTAGTCCTCTTACTTGGAGCACCATACGAAACAACCCTTCTCTCACTTGAAGGTTCACCAATATTCGATCGCGAATACGACTCAAAACCTCTAGCCACCGCGAATAATTCCGCAAACGACTTCGCGTAACCCCGACTAATCTTACTCTTCAAGTCATCATTCAAAGTTCGATAGAAATCCTCCATCAACAAACGATCATTCCCCAAATACTCTGGGCAAAAACGAGCCTTCGACATAAAGGTCGTCTTGAGAGTATTCAAATCCTTAGAACCCTGTTGCAAATTTCGCAACTCATTACGCATTTCCGACAAATCGGCTGAAGTCCGGAACTCCTCGAAGAATTCCTTCTTAAACCCGTCCCATGATAACGCCATAAAAGGTTCACCACCGACAAGATCAATCTTACCATCCAACCAATCCTTTGCCCTACCCCGCAACAAACTAGTAGCGAGTCTTGTCCTCTTCTCAGGAGGGCATTCAATAGTACGAAAACACCCTTCGACATTCGAAATCCATGTGGTGCTAACCAAATGATCCGGTTTCCCGTCATACATCAGAGGTTTAGTTCTCATCAAGCTCTTAAGACAATGCTCCATTTCACCACTATTTCGAAATTCGGAATACCTCCTATCCATTTCTTCTCGAAATGCACTCATTTGCTCCGCAACGGCGGCCGCAACTCTAGAGTTAAACTCTACGTTGTTCGTCTCGATCCCATTTTCGATTGCCATTCTAAGGAATGCAAAGCGATTAGATCACGAACGTATAACGCACACACACAATACCGCCCCCATCTTGCTAAACACTCGTCGTACATCACTTGCTAGACACGATTTGTACCCGTAATAAGGTTTGCAAGTCCTTATTACGCACACACGCCGTATCGACTTGTTAGTACAACGACCATCTCGCTCGATGCTATAAACGAACATAAACGAAATTCGACGCGATATAAACACACGCGAGAATTATCATCACAACACAATCATATATTAATAATATCTGCATTACTAATATAAACGTTAGTCAACCTATAAACAAGGCACTAACTAAACCCAGTTCGACCCGTAATCCTACAAGTCCAGCAACAAATAAGCACACACAAAAGTCTAAATCTATGCACCTATCTCAAGTCACCTAAATCCCTTAGACCATGCTCTGATACCACTTGTAACAACCCAACCCGTTAACCTTCCGAAAATGTGCCACAATAAAAAAAATTTCTGGAATGGTTGATCTGGACGGCGTCCAAAAGCTTGGATGGCGTCCAGCACTTAAGACTGGGACGGCGTCCAGATGTACTAAAACATTCTGATCAGTTTTTCGAACATACGCGGGCGAAAACCCGCTTCCCGACACTTTTAAACCAAAACACTTTCACAATAGATTACAATAGTTTAAACTAAGATTTTTTCACAAGCAAAACCGAGTTTTACGACACCGGGCCCACATCGACCCAAAATACCACAAGTGACTATTTCGACCCATTAGTTTATACAAAAACATAGACCGAGCATGGGATTGGGGACACGCTACCCAATCTTAATCAAATCCAAAAGCAAGTCTCCTAAAGCAACTACGCAAGTCCACTAGTCCCCGCGCTTACCCGAGCCACCGCATTCGTGCAATCTATAAAAATGTAAACAACGAGAGGGTAAGCTAACGCTTAGTGAATGATAATATACTACATACATATATATGTATAAAATGGACACGCCACACAAATATCAAATACCGCATACCTAAGCTTCCATGTATAAGGGAACTAAACTAAGCATACCGTACTACCTCTAAGCAACAAGTTAAAGATATCAACAAAGTGTAAGTTCACCAACGACGATGTGAAAAACGCCAATAAGCTACACCCGGAGGGTTAACTACAACACAACAATACAACATTATACGTATACAATATATATATATATATATATATATATATATATATATATATATATATATATATATATATATATATATATATATATATATATATATATATCTCGAATAACATAATTTGCTTACGCTTACAACACAATAACCATGGTTAACCAAATCTTCGCAAGGGAATGACTTCGCGAAACAAGTCATCGATGTTCATAACAACCGTTAGCTTCCAAACACGGCTATGGCATGCTAACCCCCCGAGGTGTTCCAAAAACGGCTATGGCATCACCCCCAAGTGTTCCAAAAACGGCTATGGCATCACTTGATCAATGTGTGAGTAAAACACAGCTATTACTCACAATCATGTGCACAAACACGGCTATGTGCAACAATTAATACGGGCAACAACGTGGGAGTAAAACACGGCTATTACTCATCACCATATGCACAAACACGGCTATGTGCATAATTATCAATTGGACAAAACGGCTATGTCCCACAACTATGGTCACAAAAATGGCTATGTGACACCATTACTACGGGCACATAAAACATGTACATACATACATACATAGGTATTCCACTCACAATATTAACCCTTCGCTATTGGGGTTATATAATCCACATCACACGCCCATGTGATAACGTACATACAAGGTGTACACCTCGCCAAGGTAGTCAACCAAAATGCACAATCGTGCCAATTGGACCTATACATAAGTCCAACAATTCCACCTATATGAGAAGGGATATTGACACATACATATGCATATAGGATATTGACACTCACCTAGTCATATTGATGAATGCTTCCAAGTAATCCGCAACGCGCCAAATGGAAAGTACCTATTCCATTATCACAAACACAACAACACAATTAGGGTTGACTTACAAACCAACCCAATTGACACCTAGTGCAAATTCGACCCATTTGCACTTCCAAGCACGAAACGCGCCCATACTAACCAATATCCTCTAACACGAAGGAAAATGGTCCTAAAACACCGATTAAGCCCGATCACAAGTGTTAAACACGTGTCATACCCATTTTGACACCAAAACCCTAATTTTAACCCATTTCAAAATTAGGCAACCAAACACACCCAAAAGTGTTCCAACACTTCCATAATCACTAAACCTAGTGATTAAACTCACCATTAAACCCTAAACAAGGCCAAATCGTCAACCGACCCAAAACCCGCCAAGTGACAAGAATAACAAGTCACTATAAACCTATTTCATCATCTAAAAGGGTTTCTCAACAAACTAGCTCAAAGCCCTAAATTGAATATCAAATCTAAGCAATGAAATTCGGAGTTTGAGCTTACCAATACCACCACAACGTAGCTAGGAGCGAGATGAACAACTATAGAACCCGAGCTTTTGCGAGAATCTGACTCCTTCTTCTCCAAATCCACCTCTCTCTCTCTAAAACTCTCCTCTCTCTCTAGATAAGGTTGAGAGTGTTTTTGGTTGGTGAAATATGATCCAAAGTGATCAATGAATCAGCCTTGAAGGCTTCAAACCGGCACCCATGTGAATTTACCAAAATACCCCTTTTTAAAATAAAATAACAGCTGGCCCGTAGTTATGTTGGACGGCGTCCCAACCATTGGACGGCGTCCCAACTTTCATTCTTGGACGGTGTCCCAACATTTGGACGGCGTCCCATTTGTCTGAAAAAGAAATCAGGGTCTTACAACTCTCCCCCACTTAAACACGATCGCGTCCTCGCGATCTGCAACACGTAACTGAACAGACCTCGCTCAACGGTCCTCAAACATAGCCCCAATTTGAGTTTCCTAGGCAACTCTTCCCCATGAATCACCTTTAACAACCGAAATCGTCGCACGTGATTTATCAAATCACACTTCGAGCACCAAGACCATGCCCCATCCCTCACATCGGGAAAAACTCAACCAATCTCGAACCGAGATATCAAACCTCTAGCGTACCATTACCAAGTACAATGCTAAAAGCAACCAAGTCTCAATCCTAAAGTCAACAATCCGAAACGATGAAGACCGATCCAAACGAATCCTTATGGATAACACCAATCACTAACATCCCTTGTAGTGCGCAATACGACCAATGCGCAACTACCGTAACATCATAAGAACAGTTAAAACCGATAGTGCCCAAACGATTATGGCAACGCTAGATCCCAAGGTGTACAAAATCGACGATCGTCACACCCGTAACAACATGTGAGCGAAACACGGCTATCGCATCACTAATCACACAACATGGTCCTCGCGACCCCACCATCGGCGTATAAAACAACTGATAGTTCCCACAACACGGTCCTTACGACCCCACCATTGGTGCATAAAACAACCAATAGATCAAACCACACGGTCCTTACGACCCCACCATCGGTGTATAAAATAACCGATAGATCACACCACACGAAGTTGTTGTGGTACAGCCATACGAAGTTCTTTAGCAAAACATTTCTTCAAATTTGAGACGTGGAAAGTGTTATGTACATCCGCGAGTTGTTGTGGTAATTCAAGTCGGTAAGCTACTGGTCTGACACGATCAATAATCTTGAATGGTGCTATATACCTTGGATTTAATTTCCCTCATTCACCAAATCGAACAACGCTTTTCCAAGGTGCAACCTTAAGCATGACCATCTCTCCAATTTCAAATTCTATATTTTTTCTTTTAATGTCGGCGTAGCTCTTTTGTCGACTTTGGGCAGTTTTCAACCGTTGTTGAATTTGGATGATCTTCTCGGTAGTTTCTTTTGTTATCTCCGGACCTGTAATCTATCTATCCCCTACCTGCACTTTCTACCATAAAGTGCTTTAAAGGGCACCATCTCAATGCTTGAATGGTAGCTGTTGTTGTAGAAAAATTCTGCTAACGGAAGGTGTCGATCCCAATTATTTTCGAAATCAATAACACATGCTCGTAGCATGTCTTCAAACATTTGTATTGTCCTTTTGCTCTGCCCATCAGTTTGTGGATGATAAGCAGTACTCATGTCTAGATGTCACACCCCCCAAAATGGACCAGGGGTAATTGTGACCAATCATATCATAACACAGTTGTATAAACGAAGACGACTCTATATGAGACTTTTTAAATAAAACCTTTGTTAATAAAACAGCGGAAGCAGTAATACATGTTTACATTATTATTAAAATGTAAAATAAATGTTTATGAACTAAAATATAATATGCGATGTGGACTCCATGCAAGCATCAAATCTATCATCACAAAGTTGCAAACAGCTAGCTCAATCATCACCTGAGAAAAAACATGTTTAAAGTGTCGACCAAAAAGGTTGAGTGAAATTCATAGGTTTATAAATAATATTCAAAGTTTTAGACCACAAGATTTAGTTTAAAGTTGATTGATATAGAAATATCAATCTAAAAGTGTTGCTGCATTTTGTAATATCGCTACTAAACAAGTTTACCCTATGACACCTTGTACTGTCAGTGTCGTGGAATCATTATTATGTAACCAAAGACCAACGGTCGAATGGTTAGAGACGTTACTCTTAATAGGCCTACTCACAATAATTAATTTTGCATTTAAACGTAGCAATTGACGATATTACGGTAGGAATTTAGCATGAATCAAAGCATGACAGCATAGTTAAAAATTTAGTACTTGTGTCTAAGTGTAAAACAGTTATAAAGCAAGCATGTGTCTTACCCCAAAAGTTATAAATAGTTAAGTAAACAGTAAAAGTGGGGCTATGAAAATCACCTTAGTAGCACAAAAGAGTATTCCACGAAAGAATTGAACGGAAGGACGTGACCGAGATCTCAACCTAGAGATAGAACGTATGATCAGACATTGCCTAACAGACAGTAGTATATAGTACTATATTGATAGTAATGGTTCACTAAAGAATTTCCATTTTCAGAAGGTTACTATTTATGGAAAGTTTTCACTTATAGTAATTTTCCAATTTTAGAAAGTTCGGGTTAATCTTTAGCAAGACGTTGTATAACTTTACTCAAACTTCGTTGCTATCAAATAAGTCAGGAATGACCAGATGTAACCAGGGGCCCAGGACTTTTGACCAGAATCTAAGTCATGGCATTCGAGATCCACAAGCTTACCCATAAATGGCAACCTAGACATCATTCACTTACGACCGTGAGTAGCGATGAAGTTCACATGAATTGTACATTATCTTTGATTAACCTTCACTTTAGGTTTATATGTTATTATATATGTTATATTATATTTATTAATGTATTAACAATTTGATTATCTTATATTATATACTATAAGTTATTATTATTAATTTAGTATAGTTATAAAATAAGTGTTTATTAATAATGTATTGCTATAAACTTACATTATAAGCATTATACTTTATTATATAGTATACTTAGTTATTAACCGTAAGTTATAATAATAATATTAATTTAGAATATGTAATATACTTATGTTAATTGAAAATCATACTAATATATGTTAATTCGAATATTAATTCATTAAATATTATATTTATAATTTTTATAAACTTAGTTAATTATACAATTCAGTAGGATATTTTATAAAAATAATTTTATCAAGTTTTTGTATTTATTTCCACTTTTCTTTATATATATACTCGGTTTATATTAATCAAATTTAATTAGGTAATAAATATTAAATCAACCTAAATAAATATATTTATATTTTTTTAGGTTCTAAATTATGTAAAAATGTTATAAAAATTATTAAATCAAATTTTATATCAAAATATTATTTATTTAATGTTTTCTAATTATTTAACCATTGTAATTGGCCTATAATTAAATAAATAGTAAAAATAATTTAATATTAATTTTTATATTTTTTTAAAGTGTCTAGTGATGCTACTAATCATATAAAAATTTTATAAAAATATTTAATACACGTTTGTATTTATTTTGTATTTTCTTTATTATTTCTCTCGGTTTAGAATAATGCAAAAGTAAATTCTTTTTAAATAATAACCATCCCATTTATTTAATTTTTAAAATTTTTTCTTGTTTATAAAAGTATAATAATCTCAAAAAAAATTATAATTATTTTTATTACTGTTTAATATTTTATTACAAATTTTATATTGTTTTTATGTTTAAATACTACATAATTCGTATTTAATTATAAATAATATTTCATAAATTATCAAAATTATTTTTATACATCATAATACTTATAATACTAATTATAACATGTAAAAATAATTTATATATATTAAATTCGAATTTTTAAAGAATATACAAAAAATAAAAGCAATTTGATAAAAAATATAGAAAATACCTCAAGTACTTTCCCAAGTTTGTGAGAGAGTTTTTCCAAAGATTTGATACAAGTTTTTATGAAATGGAAGTGGGTATTTATAGGAAAAAAATGGTTGGTGAAAAGAAAAAATATAAATAAAATAAAGGTGCCAATTTTGACAAAAAATAAAAACATGTTAAAAATGTTTATAATAAGTTTTTATTTTTGAAAATATTTAGTCAAAATTTATGGGCTCATTATTTAATTTATAAAAAAATCTCTTTTTTTATAAGCTAAAAATATATATATAATGATTAAAATAAGTTATCATTTAATTAATAATTACGTTTCATATAGTTTTAAATATAATACGCATTAATATTAATATTAACTAAAGTTATTTTATATAATTAGTGTAAACTTTAGTTAACAAAAAGTGTCGACTAAAAATAAATATTTGATCAATGTTAAATTTAATTATATATTACGTATGGATAACAACCCTATAGTCAAATTAGTCAATTCAGGTATGGAAATATGAGGGTTGTTATACTAGACGAGTTCCTAATACTTGCTGTAATGTCTGCCAGAATCTTGAAATAAATCTGCCATCCCTATCAAAGATAATAGAGATTGGTATTCTATGTCTGGAGACGACTTCCTTCAAATACAATCGTGTTAACTTCTCCATCTTGTCATCTTCTCTTATTGACAGGAAGTGTGCTGATTTGGTGAGACGATCAACTATTACCAAAATAGTATCAAAACCACTTGCAGTCCTTGGCAATTTAGTGATAAAATCCATGGTAATGTTTTCCCATTTCCATTCCGGGATTTCGGGTTGTTGAAGTAGACCTGATGGTTTCTGATGCTCCGCTTTGACCTTAGAACACGTCAAACATTCTCCTACGTATTTAGCAACATCGGCTTTCATACCCGGCCACCAAAAATGTTTCTTGAGATCCTTGTACATCTTTCCCGTTCCAGGGTGTATTGAGTATCTGGTTTTATGAGCTTCTCTAAGTACCATTTCTCTCATATCTCCAAATTTTAGTACCCAAATTCTTTCAGCCCTATACCAGGTTCCATCTTCCCGAATATTAAGATGCTTCTCCGATCCTTTCGGTATTTCATCCTTTAAATTTGTCTCTTTTAAAACTCCTTGTTGCGCCTCCTTTATTTGAGTAGTAAGGTTATTGTGAATCATTATATTCATAGCTTTTACTCGAATGGGTTCTCTGTCCTTTCTGCTCAAGGCGTCGGCTACCACATTTGCCTTCCCTGGGTGGTAACGAATCTCAAAGTCGTAATCATTCAACAATTCAATCCACCTGCGCTGTCTCATGTTCAGTTGTTTCTGATTAAATATGTGTTGAAGACTTTTGTGGTCGGTATATATAATACTTTTGACCCCATATAAGTAGTTCCTCCAAGTCTTTAATGCAAAAACAACCGCGCCTAATTCCAAATCATGCATCGTATAATTCTGCTCGTGAATCTTCAATTGTCTAGACGCATAAGCAATTACCTTCGTTCGTTGCATTATTACACAACCGAGACCTTGCATTGAAGCATCACAATATATCACAAAATCATCATTCCCTTCAGGTAATGATAATATAAGTGTCGTAGTTAACTTTTTCTTTAACAATTGAAACACTTTCTCTTGTTCATCCTTCCATTCAAATTTCCTCCCTTTATGCGTTAATGCAGTCAAGGGTTTTGCTATTCTGGAAAAATCTTGGATGAACCTTCTGTAGTAACCAGCTAGTCCTAAAAATTGGCATATATGCTTCGGAGTTTTCGGGATTTCCCATTTTTCAACGGTTTCAATCTTTGCTGGATCTACCTGAATACCTTCTTTGTTCACTATGTGACCGAGGAATTGAACTTCTTCCAACCAAAATGCACACTTTGAAAACTTAGCGTACAGTTTTTCCTTCCTTAACAACTCTAGCACTTTTCTCAAATGTTCTTCATGCTCTTGGTCATTCTTTGAGTAAATAAGTATATCATCGGTGAAAACAATGACAAACTTGTCAAGGTATGGTCCACACACTCGGTTCATGAGATCCATGAACACATCTGGTGTGTTAGTCAACCCAAACGCCATAACCATAAACTTGTAATGACCATAACGCGTCCTAAAAGCAGTCTTTGGAATATCATCCTCCTTCACCCGCATTTGATGATACCCAGAACATAAATCAATCTTAGAATAAATCGATGAGCCTTGTAGTTGATCAAATAAGTAGTCGATTCTCAGTAGTGGGTAGCGGTTCTTGATGGTAAGTTTGTTCAACTCTCGGTAGTCGATATATAACTAAATGTACCATCCTTCTTCTTGATAAACAAAACAGGAGCTCCCCATGGTGATGTGCTTGGTCGAATGAAACCACGCTCTAAAAGTTCTTGTAATTGGCTCTGAAGTTCCTTCATTTCGCTGGGTGCGAGTCTGTATGGAGCAAGATCTATTGGTGCAGCTCCCGGTACAAGGTCTATTTGAAATTCAACAGATCGGTGTGGAGGTAGTCCCGGTAATTCTTTCAGAAATACATCGGGAAATTCTTTTGCGACGGGAATATCATTAATGTTCTTTTCTTCGGAATTGACTTTCTCGACGTGTGCTAACACAGTATAGCAACCTTTTCTTATTAGTTTTTGTGCCTTTAGGTTACTAATAAGATTTAACTTCGCGTTGCTCTTTTCTCCGTACACCATTAAGGGTTTTCCTTTTTCTCGTATAATGCGAATTGCATTTTTATAACAAACGATCTCTGCTTTTACTTCTTTCAGCCAGTCCATACCGATTATCACATCAAAACTCCCTAACTCTACTGGTATCAAGTCAATCTTAAATGTTTCGCTAACCCGTTTAATTTCTCGATTCTGACATATATTATCTGCTGTAATTAATTTACCGTTTACTAATTCGAGTAAAAATTTATTATTCAAGGGCGTCGGTGAACAACTTAGTTTAGCACAAAAATCTCTACTCATATAGCTTCTATCCGCACCCGAATCAAATAAAACATAAGCAGATTTATTGTCAATGAGAAACGTACCCGTAACAAGCTCCGGGTCTTCCTGCGCTTCTGCCGTATTAATATTGAAAACTCTTCCGTGGCCCTACCCATTAGTATTCCCCTGATTCGGGAAATTTCTACTAAAGTGGCCCGGTTTTCCACATCCATAACAAACTATGGCGGTGTTATTGGTTCCGACATTATTTGTTCTTTTAGTTCTGTTATGCATTGGTCCGTAGATTTCGTACTTCTTCGCGCTATGACCATTTCTTTTACACCTGTTGCAAAATGTCACGCAGAACCCCAGGTGATGCTCTTCACATCTTTGGCATGGCTGTTTTTGGTTTTTGTTGCCATTGTTGTTATTGAGATTGTTGTTAGATTGTTATTGTTGCTGTTGTTGTTGTTGTTGTTATTGTTGTTGGGACGGTTATTGTAGATGTTGTTGGGACGTTTGTTGAAGTTGTTGTTGCGATTGATGTTGCAGTTATTGTGATAGTTATTGCGATTGTGGTTGTGATTGTTGTTGTTGTATTGGTGACTCTTGTCATTGGTTTCTTTCCACTTTCCCTTGACTTGTTTCATGTTAGCCTCTTCGGTCACCTGCTCTTTAATCCTTCCTTTGATCTGGTTCACTAATTTGTGAGACATTTGACTTGCCTTTTGTATGGAGGCGGGCTCGTGTGAACTCACATCTTCTTGAATTCTTTCCGGTAACCCTTTTACAAATGCGTCGATCTTCTCTTCTTCGTCTTCGAACGTTCTGGGACACAATAGGCACAATTCTATGAATCGTCGTTCGTATGTGGTGATATCGAAACCTTGTGTTCATAATCCTCTAAGCTCTACCTTGAGCTTATTGACCTCATTTCTGGGACGATACTACTCGTTCATCAATTGCTTAAATGCTGACCATGGTAGTGCGTAAGCAGCATCTTGTCCTACCTGCTCAAGATAGGTATTCCACCATGTTAACGCCGTACCTGTGAAGGTATGCGTAGCGTACTTAACTTTGTCCTCTTCAGTACACTTACTTATGGAAAACACCGATTCGACCTTCTCGGTCCACCGTTTCAATCCAATTGGTCCTTCGGTTCCATCAAATTACAAAGGTTTGCAGGCAGTGAATTCTTTGTAGGAGCATCCTACACGATTTCTTGTGAAATTAGTTCCACTGCTAGATCCAGAGTTATTGTTATTTTGCATCGCAGCCTGTACTGCGGCTATGTTTGCTGCAAGGAAAACACGGAAGTCTTTCTCACTCATGTTCAAATTCTGACGAGTCGCCGGTGCCATTTCCTTCAAAAATAGCCAAAAGAATTGAGTTAATCATATAGAATTTAAGAGTAGTCAATAGTATTTCATAGCATAATATGAACTTATTTATAAAAGCTTTTTCTTCATATTAGCATTTTATAGTTTTAATTCGGGTAGTACCTACCCGTTAAGTTCATACTTAGCAGCTATTATACAATTCAACTACTACAATTCTATATGAAAAACTTATTACAATAATATTTCGCGTTCAAACTTTATACAATATTTTACAAAATTACAATACCGCTATTATACATATAGGATGAAATATAGCACATAATAACTTTGCTACTCAGCAGCTATGAAGGCAATTCTAGTTAATGCGCAAGTTGTTCAGCAAAAGAAATAAAGACACGTAATTCATAAGTCCAGAAACAAGTGATGCATTAAGGTTTTACTAAGACGACTTCCCATCCTTGATCTTGTGAAAAGTAACCGTTATGACCATTGGCTAGGCAGCATGTTGTAATGTCGTCAAAAGGACGAGGGTTTCGTAATGTCCAACAGCCCCGTAATAATCTAAAAACCTTGTTTCTCACCCCAACTACTGAATCCGTCACTTGTGGGAAGGTTTTATTTAAAAGTTGTAATCCGATGTTCTTTTTCTCACTTTGGTAAGAAGCGAACATCACTAACCCGTAAGTATAACATGCTTCTTTATGTTGCATGTTAGAAGCTCTTTCTAACTCACGAAATCCTATGTTGGGATATGTTGAGTCAAAATAGGTTCTTAACCCGTAGCGTAAAATTGCATTTGGGTTCCCCGCATTTAACGCTTTAAAGAAAACACGGCGTAACTTACGGTCTCCCCAATGTGATATACCCCACCTATCAAAGGAAAGCCTTTTATAAACTAAGGCATTTCTGGAAAGTATTTCAAATGTTTGACAAGTTAATTTCGCCATAACTAAATGTGCTGATGAATTCTGACCGACTCTAGACAATATTTCCTCAATCATATCCTCTGGCAGGTCTTCTAAAATATTTGGTTATCTACCCTTAACGTTCATTTTGTTTTTATACTGTAAAATAGACAAGGATTAGATGCGCAAAAGACAATTAACAAACAATACAAGCAATTTTTTACATAGAAAATAAAAGGACAAGCACACTACAATACATATAATACACAACATGATTACAACCCTCTAATCTGAATCACTGGTTTCTTCTTCTTCGGACTTGATTCGTTTTCCTAATTTTCTAGGGATATATGGTGTTCCTCTAATACGAGTAGTCGTTTTCCATAATGGTTTAGAAAAACCTGGTGGTTTAGAGGTTTTCGGGTTATTGTTACAATTTAGGAAATACGGATGTTGTCGATACATATAAAGTTCATCGGGGTTAGAATCAGGTTTCTCTATTTTTATACCTTTTCCCTTATTATTTTCTTTTTCTTTATTAAATTGGGTCGAGGTAATTTCTATAACATCATCGAAATCCTCATCGGGATCCGATTCATCAAAAAATTGGTAATCTTCCCAATATTTTGCTTCCTCGGCGGAAACACCATTGACCATTGTTGACTTTGGTCCGTTGATTGAGGATTTTCTTTTATTTAATCGATTTACAGTAGGTATCAATATTTCTTCCTCCGAAACCTCTTTTTCTTCCGGTTCCTCCTCTTCCAGTTCCTCCTCTTCCAGTTCCTCTTCTTCTGGTTCCTCCTCTTCCGGTTCCTCCTCTTCCGGTTCCTCTTCGGGAATTTGTGAATCTTCCCAGGGTATAATCGACTTCATTATTATTAGGTGAGTCGATGGGATTTGTACTAGTGGTAGACATCTATCACACAATATCAAACATATTAAGAGGTTAATATATCACATAATATTTACATGTTAATAATATATAGTTTCCAACAAAATTGTTAAGCAATCGTTTTTAAAGAAAACACGGTCGAAGTCCAGACTCACTAGTGTATCCTAACAAACTCGATAAGACACACTAATGCAAATTTCTGGTTCTCTAAGACCAACGCTCGGATACCAACTGAAATATCCCGTTCATATTGATTATAAACGTTCCATATTAATTGATTTCGTTGCGAGGTTTTGACCTCTATATGAGACATTTTTCAAAGACTGCATTCTTTTTTAAAACAAACCATAACCTTTATTTTATTGACAAGGTTTAAAGGACACCACCTAGATTATCAGAAATGATAATCTAAAAAATATCACACTTACACACTACCAATACATATTGGTTTACAATATTAATATGTTACAACAAAGTAAATTCCAAATGCAGTTTTAAACAATATTATACAAGCATGCTGACTCCAAATCTTGTCCATATATTAGCATGCAACAGCAGAATCTCTTAATAATCACCTGAGAATAAACATGTTGTAAACGTCAACAAAAATGTTGGTGAGTTATAGGTTTAACCTATATATTTATTAAATCGTAATAATAGACCACAAGATTTCATATTTCAATACACATCCCATACATAGAGATAAAAATCATTCATATGGTGAACACCTGGTAACCGACATTAACAAGATGCATATAAGAATATCCCCTATTATTCCGGGACATCCATTGGACATGATAAAACAACATCGAAGTACTAAAGCATCCGCTACAACGGATGGGGTTTTTTGAGCCCAATAGATCTATCTTTAGGATTCGCGTCAATTAGTAGACTGGTTTACTAATTCTTAGGTTACCAAGTAAAAAGGGGCATATTCGGCTTCGATCGTTCAACCATAGAAAGTAGTTTCATGTACTTGTGTTTATTTTGTAAATCATTTATAAAACTGCATGTATTCTCATCCCAAAATATTAGATTTTAAAAGTGGGACTATAACTCACTTTCACAGATTTTTACTTCGTCGGGAAGTAAGACTTGGCCACTGGTAGATTCACGAACCTATAATAAATATGTACATATATATCAAAGTATGTTCAAAATATATTTACAACATTTTTAATACGTTTTAATGTTTTAAGTTTATTAAGTCAGCTGTCCTCGTTAGTAACCTACAACTAGTTGTCCATAGTTAGATGTACAGAAATAAATTGATATATATTATCTTGACCCAATCCACGACCCAGTGTATACACGTCTTAGGCTAGATCACAACTCAAAGTATATATATTTTTAGAATCAACCTCAACCCTGTATAGCTAACTCAAACATTACTGCATATAGAGTGTCTATGGTTGTTCCAAATAATATATATACATGGGTCGATATGATATGTCAAAACATTTGTATACGTGTCTATGGTATCCCAAGATTACATAATATATTAGAATACATGTATAATACAATATAACTTAGCTAGGATATGATTTGTATAGAATTATTACAATATTTCCCGTAGCTACAACAATAAAAAAAATATTTAATCTTGTTTTACCCATAACTTCTTCGTTTTAAATCCGTTTTGAGTGAATCAAATTGCTATGATTTCATATTGAACTATATTTTATGAATCTAAACATAAAAAGTATAGGTTTATAGTCAGAAATATAAGTTAAAAGTCATTTTTGTAAGAGGTAGTCATTTCAGTCGAAAGAACGACGTCTTGATGACCATTTTGAAAAAAATACTTCCACTTTGAGTTTAACCATGATTTTTGGATATAGTTTCATGTTCATAAGAAAAATCATTTTCCCAGAAGAACAACTTTTACATCAAAGTTTATCATAGTTTTTAATTATCAAACCCAAAACAGCCCGCGGTGTTACTACGACGGCGTATGTCCGGTTTTACGGTGTTTTTCGTGTTTTCAGGTTTTAAATCATTAAGTTAGCATATCATATAGATATACAACATGTGTTTAGTTGATTTTAAAAGTCAAGTTAGAAGGATTAACTTTTGTTTGCGAACAAGTTTAGAATTAACTAAACTATGTTCTAGTAATTTCAAGTTTAAACCTTCGAATAAGGTAGTTTTATATATATATGAATCGAATAATGTTATGAATATCATTACTACCTTAGGTTTTGTGGATAAACCTACTGGAAATGAGAAAAATAGATCTAGCTTCAAAGGATCCTTGGATGGCTTGAAAGTTCTTGAAGCAGAATCATGACACGAAAACAAGTTCAAGTAAGATAACATTGAATGAAAGTTTGAATATGAGTATTACCTTATGTTAGAAAGATATCTTACTATAAATAAGAAAGATTTCTTGAGGTTGGATGACCACTTTACAAGATTGGAAGTAAGCTAGCAAACTTAGAAGTATTCTTGATTTTATTAAACTAGAACTTATAGAATTTATGAAGAACACTTAGAACTTGAAGATAGAACTTGAGAGAGATTAATTAGATGAAGAAAATTTAAGAATGAAAGTGTTTGTAGGTGTTTTTGGTCGTTGGTATATGGATTAGATATAAAGGATGTGTAATTTTGTTTACATGTAAATAAGTCATGAATGATTACTAATATTTTTGTAATTTTATGAGATATTTCATGCTAGTTGCCAAATGATGGTTCCCACATGTGTTAGGTTACTCACATGGGCTGCTAATAGCTGATCATTGGAGTATATATACTAATAGTACATACATCAAAAAGCTGTGTATTGTACGAGTACGAATACGGGTGCATACGAGTAGAATTGTTTGTGAAAATGAATGAGGATGTAATTGTAAGCATTTTTGTTAAGTAGAAGTACTTTGATAAGTGTCTTGAAGTCTTTAAAAAGTGTATGAATACATATTAAAACACTACATGTAAATACATTTTAACTGAGTCGTTAAGTCATCATTAGTCGTTACATGTAAATGTTGTTTTGAAACCTTTAGGTTAACGATCTTGTTAAATGTTGTTAACCCATTGTTTATTATATTTAAAGAGATGTTAAATTATTACATTATCATGATATTATGATATATAATATATCTTATTATGATATATATACAGTTAAATGACGTTACAACGATAATCGTTACATATATGTCTCGATTCGAAATCATTAAGTTAGTAGTCTTATTTTTACATATGTAATTCATTGTTAATACACTTAATGACATGTTTACTTATCATTTATCATGATTAAACATAGTGTATCAATATCTTAATATGATTCATATGTATTTAGTAAGACGTTGTTATAACGATAATCGTTATATATATCGTTTCGAGTTTCTTAATTCAATAAACTCAATTTTATGTATATAACTCATTGTTAAAATACCTAATGAGATACTTACTTATCATAATATCATGTTAACTATATATATAATCATATATATGTCATCATATAGTTTTTACAAGTTTTAACGTTCGTGAATCACCGGTCAACTTGGGTGGTCAATTGTCTATATGAAACCTATTTCAATTAATCAAGTCTTAACAAGTTTGATTTCTTAACATGTTGGAAACACTTAATCATGTAAATAATAATTTCATTTAATATATATAAACATTGAATAGTTCGGGTCACTACAATATATACATATATATTTTCATAAAGGCTGTAATAAAATTCTTATGTACAAAATATTAATTGTGAAATTTTTTTTAACGGGTAGGTAATACGCGAGATATATATATATATATATATATATATATATATATATATATATATATATTCACAATTAATATGTTACATTCTTCGAATCAGATTAAGAAAATTATCAACTATACTTCCTACTTTCACAATAATATACATTCTTTCATAACAATCAAAACAACAATACTCATTCAAACCCAATTACATATTCTGATTTTGAAACCTCAGAATTCAATACGAAATATAACAGGTACCATCACTTTTAGATTCTTACATCTTTCAAAGCTATACTTTGACTTCAAAACTGTGTTAGAACATCAAATGTATATTAACGATTACAATCTGTGTTCAAACCCTTCGAAAATTTTTGAAGACACTTCAAATAATGAGCAATCGAGATGATGATTCAACCACATATTACCCACAGTTATGTACTTAAAAATCTCTCGAAACCAAAGTCATAATTCAACACAGATCTGTGTCAGATCCTTTGGCATTTATTAGCAAAAATAACTTTGCAATTCCTTTTCAAAGTAGCAAATTCTATCACAGCTCTAGCAAGACAACTTCGATTTTTCATTCGGAGTAGCCTTATCATAATCTTGATATATATGATTATCCTTTTATTACCGGAGAACCTTTCATATTTCACCACATTAGCAATAAACTTAATCACAACTTCACTGATCTTTGACCTTCCGAAGAATCATTATAATTACCGAAACCCCATCATTTACTCATTCGCATCTTGTAACGAGAATTGTCATACGAATCATCGGGAATTAGCAATCAGTATTTTGAAATCTCGCAGCATGTCTACGACAACAGTTATATGTGTATATATAACGTCTATCTTCTGGATTTAATTTGAATGTGAAGTTTCTGAAAAATACTCCGAACTACGAATTGGTTCTCTGAAAATGGAAAAATGCTGATGAAGCAGCAAAAACTATAAAACGACATTAACAGTAAAATGTTTGATGATAATGAATAGTGTACTGGCAAAGCGCAGAAAAAGAGAAGTTTTGGAATTGAAAAATGGATTGAACAAAGCATGAAAGAGGCTGTAGACAAATCACAAGGACGAAACCTACATTCAAAGAATCCAAATGATTCAGTATTTGCTGAAGTCATTAACAAATATCTTGCTCCTGATCATAAACCCCTGTGGATAATATTCTTTATCATCCTCTGATATTAGAAATCCTAAAATATCATCATTTCTTTCATTATAAATATCCCCCATATTTCTGAAGATATTTTCATAATTATTCTTATCTGAAATCATTTACCTCTTCGCGCTATATGTATTACATCATAAAAGAAACTATTTTGGTTTCTAAATTCTGAAACATTCGAGTTTAAAATCGGAATATTTTTGAAGTAGTGTTGGGAGCTGAAGCATGAATTAGTATAATATAATGACACTTGATCAACGTGATTATATTACAGTAATTCATGCTGAGTTTCTAATTGGAACGTGATGATTCACAGATCATAACGTCATCATGTGTCATGTTACATGACTTTTGTATTTTATTTAACCTCTAAAATATCAAGAAAATATTTCTTGATGATTCGGCCTTTTCCGAGGTATTCTAGTAATTTGACAAGTCAAGATCGTGCCATTACAATTTCCTTCTTAGAACATTAACAATGTTCATTCCGAAATTCATATCTGCAAATTATGGACCATTATAAGTGGAACTTACTCGCAAGAAGAAGAAACGAAAGGACAAAGCTTCGAAACAGAAATTGGGGTATAAATCGCAGCAAATAAAAGAAAGCATTAACTGGGGATGACAATGATTATAGAAGACAGAAGCAGGGACATCGAAGTATAAGGGAAGATATAAAACCCAACAACAATGTAGAAATTACAAACCATATATATCAATTCAAATAGCAATATAAAGACACGGGAGAACTAAAAAGACTATAAACCCAAGGGTATAGTAAAAGTAAATAGATTCTTCTGGCGGCAGATGAAAAAGAAGAATGACAGATATGAAGGTAAGGAGTATATCAAGAATCAGAACTGGATGGAGCATATTGACAAATACTTTAAAGTATGAGCTGAGGGAGAAAGAAGAGAAGGTGCGAATTGTAAGGAAACGAGGGGAATGGATTTATAGTAAAATATCCGATAGAGCAATTAAAATGGATGATCGCATTTAAAGCGAATCCTAAATTTCCTTAATCAAATCCTATTACGAAGATTTTCTCCAAATCTATTGAACTTGGAAATCCACCCTATCTACGTCAAAAGATATGACGAATCTATACCTACTCATTTCACTCTTTTGGTAATAGCTTCACTCGTACTCTTCACAAAATCAAACGGTTTTATTCATATTACTCGATAATGATAAAACCCTAAACTTCAGCTTATAAGCGTCATGAAAACATACTTATCGTCAGCCATGACCATCCCAATCAAATTTCGGGACGAAATTTCTTTAACGGTTAGGTACTGTGACAACCGGAAATTTTCGACCAAATTTAAACTTTAATCTTTACATTATTCCGACACGATAAGCAAAGTTTGTTAAGAATTTTAAACTGTGTTCATGCATTCAATTAACCTCGACCAAGTTTCGATGATTCACGAACCATTATATGAACGGATATGATTATATATGTGTATGTGTATATATTATAACTTGAAAACGTTAACAAAGTATTAGACGTATAATACTTTACATGAACGTATTTGTTTTAAAATATATTTAAAATAATTATCGACGGAATTAAAAGATAATATCAAGTGATTGAATTATTAGATACATTGAATTATTTCTACGAGTCCCTATTAGGAGGTCCACTTTGATTTAGGAAACCTTTCCTTTTTAACCATATTCGGAAAATGGAAAGTGATTTTACAAATAAGAACAAAGTGTCAACTAATGAGAACTAGACAAGAGTAAGTGAAGATTCTTATTTGATTCTCAATTCATACCTAACAGCATTTTCCTCGTGATATTAATAAGATAACTATTATGATTATCATTTTAAAGTTGGAATGTGGAATGTAAATAACTTAGACAATGGGTATCGACATTTTACATTAAGGTGATTTCGTACGTTTATCTAACCTTTAGACTTTATACCACGTTGCACCAACAAACGTTAAGAACTTGAAACCTATGAAAAGTATATTTAATTTTATTTCTCTAAAATGTTTTACGATATAACAACCTCTACTAATATAACTTTTTAGTAAAATATATCTTAAAAATAATTAGTTTTGGAAAATAAAGTTTTCATATTTATTTAATATTATTTCAAACGTAAAAAAAAAATTTAAAGAACTTTATTAGGGAACGTTTTATAAGATAAATTGTTCATAAGTTTTAAGGAACTAATTAAAGCTTGTATTATATATATATATATATATATATATATATATATATATATATATATATATATATATATATATATATATATATATATATATATATATATATATATATATATATATATATATATATATATATATATATATATATATATATATTGTTTCAAAAATGTAAAACATGATACGACATGATATTTTCTATTACTTAAATGTTTTGAACTTTGAAATATAATTAGATAGATATTTCAATTATATATAAGATATACAAAATTATATTTTGAAGTAAGAATATATATATATATTTTACAAACGCGTTAATGTGTAATTTAAAACGTTTCGATATTTTTAAACGTATTTTAATAAACTATGAGCCCCTAATTTATAGAAGCAAATGACCACAACACTCAAATATATAAGTTACATTTATTATAATATGATTCACCGACATTAAAGTCTAATTTTTGTAAAAGGTACACGTCGCGTAACGAAAAGTGTTAGTTATCTAAACGTACTAATATGCGTTCGAAAAACCGAAAGCGGGACATGAGTCGAGTGACAACGTACGTGTCAGTGGAACAAAAATTATATTTTTACCATGCTCGTAAATATAATATATTGTATAAATAATTACCTAGATTAAATATATATTAATATATATCTTATATAATTTAAATAAGTGTCGGCAGAAAAAGTTAACCAAATGTGGGCTGGCAAAGGTCGTCATGCGACCGCATGACTAAACAAGTTCAACCCCATGCGATCGCATTGGGTGAATATAGATGGCACAAATATAAAGCTCGCACGATCCGTCTCGAATTCATTTCCATTCTATCCCTCTGTCTCTCAAATCTCTCTAATATACATATTATAATTATTATTATTATTATTATTATTATTATTATTATTATTATTATTATTATTATTATTATTATTATTATTATTATTATTATTATTATTATTATTATTATTATTATTATTAATCTTTATGTTAGTATTAGTAGTATTAGTGTTAGAATTAATATTATTGTATTATACATAAAATACTATGACGGAGTGCTGCTCGAGTGATCTAAATTGTGTTTTTAAAACAAGTTTTTCGAGTGGGATAGGGCTAAGGAAATTATGGGTTATAACTATGAAGATGATGGGTATGGTTCATGGGTATGCTCGTGAGGTCAATCTAGTGTTTATCATCTCCGTTGCGTCTACGTACCTTTCCTGCAATATTGAATCTCAATATTGATACGTGAGTACTCATAATTTAATTTTTACATACTAATAGTGTATCCCTAACTAGTGCTCGAGAATATAGGATTATGCATGCTTGTACTTTTGGATATTTCCCTTAGATAGGTTATGTTGAATCTTGAATTAGTTATCTATGCGGTTGATATAAGGTATAAGATATGCATGTCGTTGGAAAGATAGCAAAAAATTAAGAACTTTTCATTTAGATATCGAATGGTTTCAATGAACAGATTAGAAGTTATAGCCAATTGAATCTTTGTATTATTATTAAAAATGATTATTATTATCATCGTTATTATCGTCGTTATAATTTTTATATAATTATTTTTATTATTATTACTAATATCATTATTATTATGATTATTATTATTATCATTATCCATAGAAAGTATTATCATTAAAGATTTTTATTTTATTATTATTACTACCGTTATTATCGTTACAGTTATATTTAATATTATTATTATTATTATCATTAAAATTAAAATAGTTATTATTATTAATATTATCATAATATTTATTATTATTAGTATTATTATAATTAAAACTAATATTAGTAACACTTAATTATTATGATTACTATTATTATTATTAAAATGAACGCGATATAAAAGACAATTAAAAGCTATCAAATGAATCAATTAGGAAATAATGAGTATGAGTATCATAATGAAATTAAAATATTGTAAGATATGAATTTCGATAAAATTATTGTACTTATTATTTTATCATTACTATTATTATTAAAAGTATTAATAATATTAAATCATTTTAACTAAAATTATCATTTTAATAAAAATGTCATTGTTATTATAAAAGATCATTATTATTATCATTTTAAAGTAATATTAAAAAGTATCGTAAATATTAATGTTATCATAATTAGAATTATCATTTTATCATAATATCATTTTTAGTAAATATAAATATTGATATTTTTATTATTAGAATAATAATAATTATTATGACAATATAATACAACTTTTACTTATTATTATTATTATCAATGTATTTTATTCAAATAAATATGTAATACAAATAATATATTTACCTTAATAAAACCTATCATAATATTTTTATGATATTAAATGAACTTTATAAATTTTATTAATTAAGATATATAAAAGTATATTTTTTATATAAAGTTTTATTTATTAATAAATGAATTATATTATTTACTCTAATAAATCTTTTAAAAATATTTAAAAATATAAAACGACGATATTTAAACTATATAATAATCATGTATAAATTTTGGAAATAATATTGAGTCAAATTGACTTTTGTTGACTTTTGCATATTAGTCTCGAGCATTAGGATTGTGGTACACTATGACTTGACCTAAATTGTTAAGACAAATATTGACCAACATATAAATATATATACTTAATTTAGGTTCGTGAATCCGAGGCCAACCTTGCACTTGTTCAATGACATTTTATGTATTTTTACTACGAAATACAATAGGTGAGTTTCATTTGCCTTTTTACCCTTTATATTTTTGGGCTGAGAATACATGCGCAATTTTTATAAATGTTTTACGAAATAGACACAAGTAATTGAAACTACATTATATGGGTGAATGATCGAAGCCGAATATGCCCCTTTTTGCTTGGTAACCTAAGAATTAGTAAACCGATCTACTAATTGATGCGAATCCTAAAGATTGATCTATTGGGCCTAACGAACCCCATCCATAGTTGCAGATGCTTTAGTACTTCGATGTTGTTTTATCATGTCCGAAGGATTTCCTGGAATGATAGGGGATATTCTTATATGCATCTTGTTAATGTCGGTTACCATGTGTTCACCATATGAATGATTTTTGTCTCTATGCATGGGACGTATATTTATGAGAACTGGAAATGAAATTCTTGTGGTCTATTAAAATGATGAAAATGAATGATTATGATAAACTAATGAACTTACCAACCTTTTGATTGACACTTTAAAGCATGTTTATTCTCAGGATTGAAAGAAATCTTCCGCTTTGCGTTTGCTCATTTTCAAGATATTACTTGGAGTCTTTCATAGCATATTTCAAGAACGTTGCATTCGAGTCATGGAGTTCATTAAAGATTATTATTAAGTCAATTTATAGTTGGACAGTGGATATTATGAAATGGTATGCATGTCTGTCAATTTTCGATGTAAAGAAAGTTTGTCTTTTAAAAACAAATGCAGTGTTTGTAAAATGTATCATATAGAGGTCAAATACCTCGCGATGTAATCAACTATTGTGAATCGTTTATAATGTATATGAACGGGTCCTTTCAATCAAGATGACAAAGAGTGCAACGAGCATTTATTAAATAAATTCTAAATCATATATATGTATATATATTCAATATACTTTTCATACATATATATATATATATATATATATATATATATATATATATATATATATATATATATACACACATAGATTTATAGTAATATCATATATTATTTTATTTACACAAATGAATTAAATCATATAAGTTTCTATTTCAAATTTATATATATATTTAAATAGATATGTATTTATTTACAGATAGTGGTTCGTGAATAATCGGGAATAGTCGAAGGTCAAATGAATATATGAAACAGTTCAATAATTTTGAGATTTCAACATTACATACTTTGCTTATCATGTCGAAAACATATAAAGATTAAGTTTAAATCTGATTGGAAATTTCAGGTTGTCACAATGGGTGGGGCCTTCGGTTTTAACCACGAGCAAAAAGGCATCGACATACCTCATTCATAATCATCATTTAATCGTTCTTTTTTTTTTGTAAACGAAAAGGAATCAATAATGAGATAGCAGCTGGAGCCGTTTAGTCATTAACATTATCACTTAAACAGGAACAATACCCGGTAGTTTTCGAATGTATCAAAAACAGAAACAAGTGAGCTGTAGCAGCAGTAGTATATAGTTGTATCGAGCATGTATTCTCTTTGGGTGTGATTTGAGATGAAACTGAAACATTAGGCTGCAGTTGCAGCAAACAGAAGTGAAGCGAAACAGGAATTTGGCAGTAATTGTAGCGAGTTACAGTGGCTAATTCGATGGGATCAGGGTCTCGGTTGCATCCAGGAAGTTTAAAAGTAAGGTTGGTGTAGCGAGAAGTATATAAGTGTAGTAAACAAAGATGGTTTGGTTGTTGTCCGAAAGAAACTATATAGCCGTAGCTATAAATAGAATGAACAAAGAATGATAATAAATGTGGTCTTTAAATGGTGACAGTTGAGAGGTTAGTTTATGGTTTGTGTTGGTGATGCTTGGAACAAAACAATATTTTTGCAGTAATAACCCTAAGTGATATAGTAGCAGTAATAATCCATGTGGGTTCGATGGTTGTTCAATGGTGGTGATATGTTGCTGTCGAGTTTTCAAGGTGGTGATAAAGATAGGTTGAATGGTGATCTTGATCTTGGTTCAATAACAGCAACTAGGTCTCGGACATAAACAGAAACATGGAAGCTTCTTTGTTTGAGGGTGGCATGGGGATTCAAGGTGGTCAATGGTTGTTCTATGATGGTCATGGGTGATGATTTACAGCAGGTGGCTGTGGTGGTGATTAAATGGGTTTGTGTCGTGACCAGAACAGGAACCAAAACAAACAGCTGAAACAGCTGTAAAGTCGAGGTGTTCTAGTGTTTGGATCGAGCTGGTACAGTACTGAAATGGCAATAGTAGCAGTGACTGTTTACAGTGGTTGTAAATGATGGTTTGTGATGGTTATACTGCAAAACAGGTGGTGGACTGCAGCTGCAATGAAATCACACAATAATAACCACAACTTCGAATAATAATGGAGTCCATGGTGATCTTGTTTGTTGTCTGATCAATGAGTAATACAAGTAATCAACCCAAATCTGATTAGTAGTAGACTGATTATGAAAGTGAGTGGTTGCAAGAGAGATAGAGGAATATAGAGAGAGATGGTTTGATTGGATACAAAACAGAAAGTAAATATTGATTGCTCATATAATGGCGCCCGAATACATACAATTACAATTACAGTAAATAATAATAATATAATAATAACTAAAATATAATTTTAAAACTAAACGTGTGAATTGTTAGCCGTCGTCTACTATTTCATTTACGGACTGAATTTCGTACTCCATTGTTTATCAGTGGCGGATAAATTTACTCAGAAAAATCCCAAATTTTTTTTTAATTATCTTTATTTATTTTAGTCATTATGGCATAAAATTGGTCATTAATTGTTGTAAAATTTATTAAATAATATTTAAATCACTGTTCGTGCTCGGTTCCAGGTAAAATATGAAAAGTGTTGAAATTTATTAATTAGCTTCTAAATATATTTTTAATAAGCCTAAAATTTATATAACTCATTTTCGGATCACCGTTTATTTTAAGATCACATAAGTTCGATTTTAACTTGATTAATAACTATCAAGATGACAATGAGTGCTACGAGTGTTTATTAAATAAATTCTAAATCATATATATATATATATATATATATATATATATATATATATATATATATATATATATATATATATTCAATATACTTTTCATATATATATAAATTTATAGTAATATCATATATTATTTTATTTACACAAATGAATTAAATCATATAAGTTTCTATTTCAAATTAATATATATATTTAAATATATATGTATTTATTTACATATAGTGGTTCGTGAATCGTCGGGAATAGTCGAAGGTCAAATGAATATATGAAACAGTTCAAAAAATTTTTTGAGACTCAACCTATCAGACTTTGCTTATCGTGTCAAAAATATTAAATCGTATCGAGAGTTTGATTTAAAATTAGTCGAAATTTTTCGGGTCGTCACAGATTGTTCGAAAAACTGGTTAAAAACAAGTGTGTGTTTTCACCAACTTTGGGGACAAATAATTATATGGTCAAGTGACATATATTGATAACCATTTAGTGGGTTTTGTAGTCATTGACGAGAGCTTTATAACGAAATAAAGTGTGTCCAAAACAGATTAATGGTGAATGAGATATCGCGTCTTTAAGTTGCTTGTTTGCTAATCGACTTGAAAGAATAAGTAAAGAAGTGGAGTTGTCCCACACTGAAAGTGAGAACAAACTTAAGGCTTTACTCTCCATTACAAATAAAGTCTTTAGTCTTTGTTGAAAAACACACCAAAAACTAAAAAGCACAAGCACCATTAGTTTTCCGTCTCAGGCGTAACATGGTCTCCCCGTTCCGGTTATTTTTCGGGCAATAGTTCAAGTCCGACAGTACGTTGTTTCAGACCGGTGTACCCTGAGAACAGCGAAGAATCTATTTAAGAGAATTGTGTCAAACACAAGCTCTGTTCAACCTTTAATTTGGTTAGATCATTTTAATTTTCAAATCTTATTCTATATATGTTTATGATCTGATTATATTGTTTGAGTAATATGTTGTTTAAGTTTCATATAAAATTTACCTACAGCCTAATCACGGTAGCAGCCAAACGTGATAATGCGACTAGAGCTAGCGATGTCCTCGAGGGAGGGACTCAATGAGAGAAATTTTTACTATCGCGTATAACACGTCATCTTGCCTAACTTCACTTCACACATATTGATATGTTTGACGCGCATCATCGTCTCATCGAGTTTTTTTTTTATTTTGCATCTTGGCTGTTCAATTAGATAGTAAAACCAATTTGGATATAAAAGTTTGTATCACTTGTAACTTGTAGTTGAATTAGAGTTTAATTTATTCAATTCACATTTCTACTTTTTCGAATAATAAATACAAGTTTTTTAGGTGAGCCACGCGTAACCCTTATTTTTTTATATAACATATTTAGCCAGCTTTTCGTTGTACAAAACATATCTTTTAATTTAAATGCTTAAACGTTAATAACCATAAAAAATCAAAGAGAAAGTATGTTTCAAATAAATAACTAAAATAGTCAAAATAAACATAATTTGAATATTTTTGTTATTGGAATAGTAAAGTGTTGAAGTAAAAGAGAATATTGTAAAGGAAAAGAGGAGGAAAGGAAAAGATTTTTTTTAAAAATATTAAAAAAGGGGGTAATGAAAAAATAAATGAAGTCATGTACAAATTATTAGAGAAGTTAGATTGGAAAAAGAATTTAAAAATAATAGAATGAGAGTAAGAGAATTGAATTAAAAGTTAAAAACGTCAAGGTTTCATTATAGAAAATTTAATAAAATGACAGGACTCGAATCGTTGACCCTCGGTATGTAAGGTGATCATATACATACGCATGTATATGTATATTTGAAGTGCGAAAAGCTACTTAAAGACAATTGATGCAAGACAATAAACCTCGGTAAATGTGAACATACGCGGTGAAACTATACGGAATATTAAAGAGTGCATAGGCTTCTCGCAGTACTTGTGCGGGATGCCTAAGTGTGCGCACATCTTACTTACGCATAGGTCTCAAACCTATAAATAGGGAGCTTGGCCTCTCATTTAAGGTTGTTAATTCTGGAAGAATTGCTCTAGCCACATTGATCTCTCTCGTGAGTTTGCCTGAGACTTGATCTTTGTTGGTTAAGGTAATTTACGAAGACCGGGACATGGTTGTTGATCCTTTAGCACTTAACGAAATATGACAATAAGGTCCCAAAATCCTAATCGACATCCATTGTACCCCCTCATTGTACTCGATCCTTGATTAGCCTTTATTGGATAATCTAGGATTGATCATTTGGCGCCATCCGTGGGACTCGAATAGAATTGAAATGAGAAATTTGCGTTCATTTTAATCGAGCTATTAAACTCATTTCTTAATTCTAATCGTGTTATTTTCTTTGTTACATTGCAGGAAAGTGTTCTTGATTCAAAAGAAGTGAAAACTTGAAAGTGTTCTTGAATAAAAATGACTACGTGCAACAAAAAGAAGAATACAAGCACTATAGGTGCATCCGACCCGAAGAATGCCTCAAATTTTGACTTTCAGGCAAATCCTGAAGTTAGCCAGCAAACTAAAGAGTTGCTTACAAAGGCATCTGCAAACGCCAAAGTAACTGAAGAAACGCAATCAAATGTTATGATTGAAAAAATGAAAACAAAATTTTCAGCAAGCGCGTGAAAAACAAAGAGCAGAAGAAATGAGGTTAAAATTGGACTCTACAAGTGCACACACAAATGCGGACAAAAGTTTAGCCAATGAAAGCAATGCGCGTAATAGCACTGAAAGCGCAGCAAAGGAAATGCCCAAAAAGACTGCGAAAAAAGTGCTTATGCCCTTAGAGGCAAAACAGTTGTTGAGGGAAAGAGGTTTTGACCTCCGCATCCCAAACAACTATGAATGGCCACTCAATGATATTTCACCAAATGCGCAAAGATTAATAATAAATCATGATACAAGTGCGCGAAATGAAATTCAAGATCAAAATGCTTTTGGTTCGCCAGTATTGATTTTAAAGCAGGTAAAAAGCGCTAAAACTCTATTGCAGAATTCGGATAATTCTGATACTTCTGAAAAATCTGAAAGTGATCAAGAGGTGGTTGAAATTTCCAAATTAAAACGCAAAAGGCCTCCCATGCCTTTTCCGCGTTATTATGAAGAAGGAGAAACATCTCAGGCCACTAAAATGCAGAATGCGCAGACATTTTTGGCGGATATGTTCAAAAAGTTGGTACCAAAAGATATGCAACACAAGTTTGAACAACCAGATGCCATTCAGTAAATGATTGAAAAGTATTGCGCAGAAAATAAGGAAGCGCCGCCTAAGAAAGCAATTGAAATAACGTTCGCAATAGACAAGTTTGTAGAGCACATATTTGATTACCCGATTACTACACCACCTATTGTGCCCGAAACTCTAGGTGTATATTCGGGGTTAACAGACCCGCTCGACTTTCTGCAAAGATTCGAAGGAGTTGTAAGCACATATAATTGGGATGAACCGATTGCATGCTTCGTATTCCCAATGGTGTTGCAGGGCTTAGCGCGTGAATGGTTTCACAATTTAAGCGCAAGAAGCATTGTTAGATTCGTAGACTTAAGGGAAAAATTCCTTTTGCAATTTCAAAATTTGTTGCCGCAAAAGAAGACGCATATTGAATGCCATGATATCAAGTAAGGCTTCAAAGAAACTTTGGAAAGTTTGTTGACATGATACATTTATGAATGCCAGAAAATCCCAAACCTCAATGAAGATCAGAAGATTTTTGGATTTGTGCATGCGATAAATCCGCAGAGGCATCCAACTCTTATGCGTCGTTTACGAAGAGATGTGCCGCATAATTTTGCCAAAGTCATGCAAGAAACATATGACTATATTCGCTGTGGAGAAGACAGGAATATAGTGCAAAATTGTGGATGAGGTAAGGACAGGAGTTGGCGCGATGATAATGATACATACCGTGATGGTAACGAGGATGGGTATCGAGATTATAACCGTGGATCTGGACAACAACGAAGAAATAATAATAGTGAAAATTGGCGGAATGATCGACAGCGCAATAATGGAGATGGTGGTAATCTGGGTTATAATAACCGCGATAGGAATAACACGCAAAAGTGGAATAATGATTCCTTTGCCATAATTCAAACAGTATCAAAAACGCCGAAAGAAATACTTTTGCAAGAGCGTGTGGCTAAGGCATTTCCAGACCCTACGCAATTGAGTGATAATAATAGGTGTGACAAGTCTAAATTTTGTATCTTTCATGACAACTATGGTCATGATACAAATAGATGTCGCGACCTTGTTGAGTTAATTGCAGACTCGGTTGGGCAAGGAAAGTTGAATCATCTTTTACTTAGTAAAGAAATGAGCGCAACAGATGCACTAGCTATACCCGTGTTGGCAAGCACGCCAAAGACGCCAAATGTCAATACAGTGGTACAACAAGAACGCAAAGCACCCGCGGTCAGGAACTTGGGTACAAAGGTGGTAGGCAAGAAGGATAGCTTGCAAGAAATTCAAGTAATCAATATGGTGAATATTGATGATAATGTTCAAAAGCATAAACCTATTGAAAGTTATGAAAAATGGCAGCTTGAGCCTATAACTTTTTCGTCAAAAAAAGACTGCGGATTATCGGAGGAGCCAATAGTAATATCATGTAGGATCGCGGGAGCTGGTATTCAAGTAATGAAAGTACATGTGGACACTGGAAGTAGTGTTGATGTTATGTACAATCAATGTTTCCTCAAACTGCCAAAAGATATTCAGTCAAAGCTTAAGTCAACTGCAATGTCTTTATCAGGTTTTTCAGGGGAATCCGCGTCCCCTATATGAAATGTCCCGTTCTTATTGATTAAAAACGTTCCATATTAATTGATTTCGTTGCGAGGTTTTGACCTCTATATGAGACGTTTTTCAAAGACTGCATTCATTTTTAAAACAAACCATAACCTTTATTTCATAGATAAAGGTTTTAAAAAGCTTTACGTAGATTATCAAATAATGATAATCTAAAATATCCTGTTTACACACGACCATTACATAATGGTTTACAAACAAATATGTTACAACAAAATAAGTTTCTTGAATGCAGTTTTTACACAATATCATACAAGCATGGACTCCAAATCTCGTCCTTATTTAAGTATGCGACAGCGGAAGCTCTTAATAATTACCTGAGAATAAACATGCTTAAAACGTCAACAAAAATGTTGGTGAGTTATAGGTTTAACCTATATATATCAAATCATAATAATAGACCACAAGATTTCATATTTCAATACACATCCCATACATAGAGATAAAAATCATTCATATGGTGAACACCTGGTAACCGACATTAACAAGATGCATATATAAGAATATCCCCATCATTCCGGGACACCCTTCGGATATGATATAAATTTCGAAGTACTAAAGCATCCGGTACTTTGGATGGGGGTTGTTAGGCCCAATAGATCTATCTTTAGGATTCGCGTCAATTAGGGTGTCTGTTCCCTAATTCTTAGATTACCAGACTTAATAAAAAGGGGCATATTCGATTTCGATAATTCAACCATTGAATGTAGTTTCACGTACTTGTGTCTATTTTGTAAATCATTTATAAAACCTGCATGTATTCTCATCCCAAAAATATTAGATTTTAAAAGTGGGACTATAACTCACTTTCACAGATTTTTACTTCATCGGGAAGTAAGACTTGGCCACTGTTGATTCACGAACCTATAACAATATATACATATATATTAAAGTATGTTCAAAATATATTTACAACACTTTTAATATATTTTTATGTTTTAAGTTTATTAAGTCAGCTGTCCTCGTTAGTAACCTATAACTAGTTGTCCACAGTTAGATGTACAGAAATAAATCGATAAATATTATCTTGAATCAATCCACGACCCAGTGTATACGTATCTCAGTATTGATCACAACTCAAACTATATATATTTTGGAATCAACCTCAACCCTGTATAGCTAACTCCAACATTCACATATAGAGTGTCTATGGTTGTTCCGAAATATATATAGATGTGTCGACATGATAGGTCGAAACATTGTATACGTGTCTATGGTATCTCAAGATTACATAATATACAATACAAGTTGATTAAGTTATGGTTGGAATAGATTTGTTACCAATTTTCACGTAGCTAAAATGAGAAAAATTATCCAATCTTGTTTTACCCATAACTTCTTCATTTTAAATCCGTTTTGAGTGAATCAAATTGCTATGGTTTCATATTGAACTCTATTTTATGAATCTAAACAGAAAAAGTATAGGTTTATAGTCGGAAAAATAAGTTACAAGTCGTTTTTGTAAAGGTAGTCATTTCAGTCGAAAGAACGACGTCTAGATGACCATTTTAGAAAACATACTTCCACTTTGAGTTTAACCATAATTTTTGGATATAGTTTCATGTTCATAATAAAAATCATTTTCTCAGAATAACAACTTTTAAATCAAAGTTTATCATAGTTTTTAATTAACTAACCCAAAACAGCCCGCGGTGTTACTACGACGACGTAAATCCGGTTTTACGGTGTTTTTCGTGTTTCCAGGTTTTAAATCATTAAGTTAGCATATCATATAGATATAGAACATGTGTTTAGTTGATTTTAAAAGTCAAGTTAGAAGGATTAACTTTTGTTTGCGAACAAGTTTAGAATTAACTAAACTATGTTCTAGTGATTACAAGTTTAAACCTTCGAATAAGATAGCTTTATATGTATGAATCGAATGATGTTATGAACATCATTACTACCTTAATTTCCTTGGATAAACCTACTGGAAAAGAGAAAAATGGATCTAGCTTCAATGGATCCTTGGATGGCTCGAAGTTCTTGAAGCAGAATCATGACACGAAAACAAGTTCAAGTAAGATCATCACTTGAAATAAGATTGTTATAGTTATAGAAATTGAACCAAAGTTTGAATATGATTATTACCTTGTATTAGAATGATAACCTACTGTAATAAACAAAGATTTCTTGAGGTTGGATGATCACCTTACAAGATTGGAAGTGAGCTAGCAAACTTGAAAGTATTCTTGATTTTATGAAACTAGAACTTTTGGAATTTATGAAGAACACTTAGAACTTGAAGATAGAACTTGAGAGAGATCAATTAGATGAAGAAAATTGAAGAATGAAAGTGTTTGTAGGTGTTTTTGGTCGTTGGTGTATGGATTAGATATAAAGGATATGTAATTTTGTTTTCATGTAAATAAGTCATGAATGATTACTCATATTTTTGTAATTTTATGAGATATTTCATGCTAGTTGCCAAATGATGGTTCCCACATGTGTTAGGTGACTCACATGGGCTGCTAAGAGCTGATCATTGGAGTGTATATACCAATAGTACATACATCTAAAAGCTGTGTATTGTACGAGTACGAATACGGGTGCATACGAGTAGAATTGTTGATGAAACTGAACGAGGATGTAATTGTAAGCATTTTTGTTAAGTAGAAGTATTTTGATAAGTGTATTGAAGTCTTTCAAAAGTGTATAAATACATATTAAAACACTACATGTATATACATTTTAACTGAGTCGTTAAGTCATCGTTAGTCGTTACATGTAAGTGTTGTTTTGAAACCTTTAGGTTAACGATATTGTTAAATGTTGTTAACCCAATATTTATAATATCAAATGAGATTTTAAATTATTATATAATCATGATATTATCATGTATGAATATCTCTTAATATGATATATATACATTAAATGTCTTTACAACGATAATCGTTACATATATGTCTCGTTTAAAAATCATTAAGTTAGTAGTCTTGTTTTTACATATGTAGTTCATTGTTAATATACTTTATGATATGTTTTCTTATCATAGTATCATGTTAACTATATATATATCCATATATATGTCATCATATAGTTTTTACAAGTTTTAACGTTCGTGAATCACCGATCAACTTGGGTGGTCAATTGTCTATATGAAACATATTTCAATTAATCAAGTCTTAACAAGTTTGATTGCTTAACATGTTGGAAACATTTAATCATGTAAATATCAATCTCAATTAATATATATAAACATGGAAAAGTTCGGGTCACTACAGTACCTACCCGTGAAATAAATTTCGTCCCGAAATTTTAAGCTGTTGAAGGTGTTGACGAATCTTCTGGAAATAGATGCGGGTATTTCTTCTTCATCTGATCTTCACGCTCCCAGGTGAACTCGGGTCCTCTACGAGCATTCCATCAAACCTTAACAATTGGTATCTTGTTTTGCTTAAGTCTTTTAACCTCACGATCCATTATTTCGACGGGTTCTTCGATGAATTGAAGTTTTTCGTTGATTTGGATTTCATCTAACGGAATAGTGAGATCTTCTTTAGCAAAACATTTCTTTAAATTCGAGACGTGGAAAGTGTTATGTACAGCCGCGAGTTGTTGAGGTAACTCTAGTCGGTAAGCTACTGGTCCGACACGATCAATAATCTTGAATGGTCCAATATACCTTGGATTTAATTTCCCTCGTTTACCAAATCGAACAACGCCTTTCCAAGGTGCAACTTTAAGCATGACCATCTCTCCAATTTCAAATTCTATATCTTTTCTTTTAATGTCAGCGTAGCTCTTTTGTCGACTTTGGGCGGTTTTCAACCGTTGTTGAATTTGGATGATCTTCTCGGTAGTTTCTTGTATAATCTCCGGACCCGTAATCTGTCTATCCCCCACTTCACTCCAACAAATCGGAGACCTGCACTTTCTACCATAAAGTGCTTCAAACGGCGCCATCTCAATGCTTGAATGGTAGCTGTTGTTGTAGGAAAATTCTGCTAACGGTAGATGTCGATCCCAACTGTTTCCGAAATCAATAACACATGCTCGTAGCATGTCTTCAAGCGTTTGTATCGTCCTTTCGCTCTGCCCATCAGTTTGTGGATGATAGGCAGTACTCATGTCTAGACGAGTTCCTAATGCTTGCTGTAATGTCTGCCAGAATCTTGAAATAAATCTGCCATCCCTATCAGAGATAATAGAGATTGGTATTCCATGTCTGGAGACGACTTCCTTCAAATACAGTCGTGCTAACTTCTCCATCTTGTCATCTTCTCTTATTGGTAGGAAGTGTGCTGATTTGGTGAGACGATCAACTATTACCCAAATAGTATCAAAACCACTTGCAGTCCTTGGCAATTTAGTGATAAAATCCATGGTAATGTTTTCCCATTTCCATTCCGGGATTTCGGGTTGTTGAAGTAGACCTGATGGTTTCTGATGCTCAGCTTTGACCTTAGAACACGTCAAACATTCTCCTACGTATTTAGCAACATCGGCTTTCATACCCGGCCACCAAAAATGTTTCTTGAGATCCTTGTACATCTTCCCCGTTCCAGGATGTATTGAGTATCTGGTTTTATGAGCTTCTCTAAGTACCATTTCTCTCATATCTCCAAATTTTGGTACCCAAATCCTTTCAGCCCTATACCGGGTTCCGTCTTCCCGAATATTAAGATGCTTCTCCGATCCTTTGGGTATTTCATCCTTTAAATTTTCCTCTTTTAAAACTCCTTGTTGCGCCTCCTTTATTTGAGTAGTAATGTTATTATGAATCATTATATTCATAGATTTTACTCGAATGGGTTCTCTGTCCTTCCTGCTCAAGGCATCGGCTACCACATTTGCCTTCCCCGGGTGGTAACGAATCTCAAAGTCGTAATCATTCAACAATTCAATCCACCTACGCTGCCTCATATTCAGTTGTTTCTGATTAAATATATGCTGAAGACTTTTGTGGTCGGTATATATAATACTTTTAACCCCATATAAGTAGTGCCTCCAAGTCTTTAATGCAAAAACAACCGCTCCTAATTCCAAATCATGCGTCGTATAATTTTGCTCGTGAATCTTCAATTGTCTAGAGGCATAAGCAATCACCTTCGTTCGTTGCATTAATACACAACCAAGACCTTGCTTTGATGCGTCACAATAAATCACAAAATCATCATTCCCTTCAGGCAATGACAATATAGGTGCCGTAGTTAGCTTTTTCTTCAATAACTGAAACGCTTTCTCTTGTTCATCCTTCCATTCAAATTTCTTCCCTTTATGCATTAATGCAGTCAAGGGTTTTGCTATTCTGGAAAAGTCTTGGATGAACCTTCTGTAGTAACCAGCTAGTCCTAAAAACTGGCGTATGTGTTTCGGAGTTTTCGGGGTTTCCCACTTTTCAACAGTTTCTATCTTTGTCGGATCCACCTTAATACCTTCTTTGTTCACTATGTGACCGAGGAATTGAACTTCTTCCAACCAAAATGCACACTTTGAAAACTTAGCGTACAATTCTTCCTTCCTCAATACTTCTAACACCTTTCTCAAATGTTCACCGTGTTCTTGGTCATTCTTTGAGTAAATAAGTATGTCATCAATGAAAACAATGACAAACTTGTCAAGGTATGGTCCACACACTCGGTTCATAAGGTCCATGAACACAGCTGGTGCATTAGTTAAACCAAACGGCATGACCATAAACTCGTAATGACCGTAACGTGTTCTGAAAGCAGTCTTTGGAATATCATCTTCTTTCACCCGCATTTGATGATACCCGGAACGTAAGTCAATCTTTGAATAAACAGACGAGCCTTGTAGTTGATCAAATAAGTCGTCGATTCTCGGTAGTGGGTAGCGGTTCTTGATGGTAAGTTTGTTCAACTCTCGGTAGTCGATACACAACCTGAATGTACCATCTTTCTTCTTGACAAACAAAACAGGAGCTCCCCACAGTGATGTGCTTGGTCGAATGAAACCACGCTCTAAAAGTTCTTGTAATTGGCTTTGCAGTTCTTTCATCTCGCTGGGTGCGAGTCTGTAAGGAGCACGAGCTATTGGTGCAGCTCCTGGTACAAGATCTATTTGAAATTCAACGGATCGATGTGGGGGTAATCCCGGTAATTCTTTCGGAAATACATCAGGAAATTCTTTTGCGACGGGAACATCATTGATGCTCTTTTCTTCAGTTTGTACTTTCTCGACGTGTGCTAGAACAGCATAGCAACCTTTTCTTATTAGTTTTTGTGCCTTCAAATTACTAATAAGATGTAGCTTCGTGTTGCCCTTTTCTCCGTACACCATTAAGGGTTTTCCTTTTTCTCGTATAATGCGAATTGCATTTTTGTAACAAACGATCTCCGCTTTCACTTCTTTCAACCAGTCCATACCGATTATCACATCAAAACTCCCTAACTCTACTGGTATCAAATCAATCTTAAATGTTTCGCTAACCAGTTTAATTTTTCGATTCCGACATATATTATCTGCTGAAATTAATTTACCATTTGCTAATTCGAGTAAAAATTTACTATCCAAAGGCGTCAATGGACAACTTAATTTAGCACAAAAATCTCTACTCATATAGCTTCTATCCGCACCCGAATCAAATAAAACGTAAGCAGATTTATTGTCAATAAGAAACGTACCCGTAACAAGCTCCGGGTCTTCCTGTGCCTCTACCGCATTAATATTGAAAACTCTTCCACGGCCTTGTCCATTCGTGTTCTCCTGGTTCGGGCAATTTCTAATAATGTGGCCTGGTTTTCCACATTTATAACAAACTACATTGGCATAACTTGCTCCGACACTACTTGCTCCGCCATTACTCGTTCCGACACCATTTGTTCCTTTCGTTCTATTAACCCCTGGTCCGTAGACCTCACACTTCGCCGCGCTATGACCATTTCTTTTACACTTGTTGCAAAATTTGGTGCAGAACCCCGAGTGATTCTTTTCACACCTTTGGCATAGCTGCTTCTGATTGTTGTTGTTGTTGCGGTTATTATTGTTGTTGGGATGATTGTTGTAGTTGCTGTTGTTGTTGTTGTTGTTGTTGTTGGGCCGTTTGTTGTAGTTGCGATTTATGTTGCGATTGTTGGGATAATTGTTGCGATTATTGTTGTAATTGCTGTTGTTGTTGTATTGATGATTCTTATCACCGTTTTCCTCCCACTTTCTTTTGACTTGCTTCACATTGGCCTCTTCAGCAGTCTGTTCTTTAATTCTTTCTTCAATCTGGTTCACTAGTTTGTGAGCAATTCTACATGCCTGTTGTATGGAGGCGGGCTCGTGTGAACTTATATCTTCTTGTATTCTTTCCGGTAATCCTTTCACAAACGCGTCGATCTTCTCTTCCTCATCTTCGAATGCTCCCGGACACAATAGGCACAATTCTGTGAATCGTCTTTCGTACGTGGTAATATCAAATCCTTGGGTTCGTAACCCTCTAAGTTCTGTCTTGAGCTTATTGACCTCGGTTCTGGGACGGTACTTCTCGTTCATCAAGTGCTTGAATGCTGACCACGGTAGTGTGTACGCATCATCTTGTCCCACTTGCTCTAGATAGGTATTCCACCATGTTAACGCAGAACCTGTGAAGGTATGCGTAGCGTACTTCACTTTGTCCTCTTCAGTACACTTACTTATGGCAAACACCGATTCAACCTTCTCGGTCCACCGTTTCAATCCGATCGGTCCTTCGGTTCCATCAAATTCCAAAGGTTTGCAGGCAGTGAATTCTTTGTAGGTGCATCCTACACGATTTCCTGTACTGCTAGATCCAAGGTTATTGTTGGTATGTAGCGCAGCCTGTACTGCGGCTATGTTTGAAGCTAGAAAAGTACGGAATTCCTCTTCATTCATATTCACGGTGTGTCGAGTAGTCGGTGCCATTTCCTTCAAAATAGTCAAATGGAACAAGTTAATCATACAGAATATTAAGAGTAGTTAATAGTATTTCGTAGCATAATATGAACTCATTTATAAAAGCTTTTTCTTCATATTAGCGTTTTATAAGTTTAAATTCGGGTAGTACCTACCCGTTAAGTTCATACTTAGTAGCTAATATACAATTCAACTACTACAATTCTATATGAAAAACTGATTATAATAATATTTCGCGTTCAAACTTTTATACAATATTTTACAAACTTACAATACCGCTTATTTTACAAAAAGCATGAAATATAGCACACAATAACTTTGATACAAGATAGTTGTGAAGACAATTCTAGCTAGTACACAAGTCGTTCAGCAAAGGCAATAAAGACACGTAATTCATACGTCCAGAAACAAGTCATGCATTCTGGTTTTACTAGGACTACTTCCCATCCTTGGTCTTGTGCAACATAACCGTTATGGCCGTTGATAAGACAGCGTGTTGTAACGTCATCAAAGGGACGAGGGTTACGTAATGTCCAACAGTCCCGTAATAATCTAAAAACCTCATTTCTTACCCCAATTATCGACTCCGTCACTTGTGGAAACGTTTTGTTTAATAGTTGTAGCCCGATGTTCTTGTTCTCACTTTGGTGAGAAGCAAACATTACTAATCCGTAAGCATAACATGCTTCTTTATGTTGCATGTTAGCCGCTTTTTCTAAATCACGAAGTCCAATATTCGGATATATTGAGTCAAAATAATTTCTTAACCCGTTGCGTAAAATAGCATTTGGGTTCCCCACAATATATGCGTCAAAGTAAACACATCGTAACTTATGGGTTTCCCAATGTGATATCCCCCATCTTTCAAACGAAATTCTCTTATAAACCAAGACATTCTTGGAACGTTCTTCGAATGTCTTACAAACTGATCTCGCCTTAAATAGTTGTGCCGAAGAATTCTGGCCGACTCTAGACAAGATTTCATCAATCATGTCTCCGGGTAGGTCTCTTAAAATATTGGGTTGTCTATCCATTTTGTGTTTTTAAACTGTAAAATAGACAAGAGTTAGATTCATAAAAAAAATACTTATTAATACAAGCAATTTTTACATATATCATAAAGCATAAGAACACTATATTACATATATTACACCACACGAATACAACTATCTTATTCCGACTCGCTCGTTTCTTCTTCTTCGGTTTTGGTTCGTTTTGCCAAGTTTCTAGGGATATATGATGTTCCCCTAATACGAGCCGTCGTTGTCCATATTGGTTTAGAAAAACCTGGTGGTTTAGAGGTTCCCGGGTCATTGTTACAACTTAAGGACTTCGGGGGTTGACGATACATATAAAGTTCATCGGGGTTGGAATTAGATTTCTCTATTTTTATGCCCTTTCCCTTATTATTTTCTTTTGCCTTTTTAAATTCAGTTGGGGTAATTTCTATAACATCATCGGAATTCTCGTCGGAATCCGATTCATCGGAGAATTGGTAATCCTCCCAATATTTTGCTTCCTTGGCGGAAACACCATTGACCATAATTAACTTTGGTCGGTTGGTTGAGGATTTTCTTTTACTTAACCGTTTTATTATTTCCCCCACCGGTTCTATTTCTTCATCCGGTTCCGATTCTTCTTCCGGTTCCGATTCTTCTTCCGGTTCCGACTCTTCTTCCGGTTCCTCTTCGGGAACTTGTGAATCAGTCCACAAATCATTCCAATTTACATTTGACTCTTCATTATTATTAGGTGAGTCAATGGGACTTGTTCTAGAGGTAGACATCTATCACATAATATCAAACACGTTAAGAGATTAATATATCACATAATATTCATATGTTAAAAATATATAGTTTCAAACAAAAATGTTAAGCAATCATTTTTAAAGAAAACACGGTCGAAGTCCAGACTCACTAATGCATCCTAACAAACTCGATAAGACACACTAATGCAAATTTTCTGGTTCTCTAAGACCAACGCTCGGATACCAACTGAAATGTCCCGTTCTTATTGATTAAAAACGTTCCATATTAATTGATTTCGTTGCGAGGTTTTGACCTCTATATGAGACGTTTTTCAAAGACTGCATTCATTTTTAAAACAAACCATAACCTTTATTTCATAGATAAAGGTTTTAAAAAGCTTTACGTAGATTATCAAATAATGATAATCTAAAATATCCTGTTTACACACGACCATTACATAATGGGTTACAAACAAATATGTTACAGCAAAATAAGTTTCTTGAATGCAGTTTTTACACAATATCATACAAGCATGGACTCCAAATCTCGTCCTTATTTAAGTATGCGACAGCGGAAGCTCTTAATAATCACCTGAGAATAAACATGCTTAAAACGTCAACAAAAATGTTGGTGAGTTATAGGTTTAACCTATATATATCAAATCATAATAATAGACCACAAGATTTCATATTTCAATACACATCCCATACATAGAGATAAAAATCATTCATATGGTGAACACCTGGTAACCGACATTAACAAGATGCATATATAAGAATATCCCCATCATTCCGGGAAACCCTTCGGATATGATATAAATTTCGAAGTACTAAAGCATCCGGTACTTTGGATGGGGGTTGTTAGGCCCAATAGATCTATCTTTAGGATTCGCGTCAATTAGGGTGTCTGTTTCCTAATTCTTAGATTACCAGACTTAATAAAAAGGGGCATATTCGATTTCGATAATTCAACCATTGAATGTAGTTTCACGTACTTGTGTCTATTTTGTAAATCATTTATAAAACCTGCATGTATTCTCATCCCAAAAATATTAGATTTTAAAAGTGGGACTATAACTCACTTTCACAGATTTTTACTTCGTCGGGAAGTAAGACTTGGCCACTGTTGATTCACGAACCTATAACAATATATACATATATATTAAAGTATGTTCAAAATATATTTACAACACTTTTAATATATTTTGATATTTTAAGTTTATTAAGTCAGCTGTCCTCGTTAGTAACCTATAACTAGTTGTCCACAGTTAGATGTACAGAAATAAATCGATAAATATTATCTTGAATCAATCCACGACCCAGTGTATACGTATCTCAGTATTGATCACAACTCAAACTATATATATTTTGGAATCAACCTCAACCCTGTATAGCTAACTCCAACATTCACATATAGAGTGTCTATGGTTGTTCCGAAATATATATAGATGTGTCGACATGATAGGTCGAAACATTGTATACGTGTCTATGGTATCTCAAGATTACATAATATACAATACAAGTTGATTAAGTTATGGTTGGAATAGATTTGTTACCAATTTTCACGTAGCTAAAATGAGAAAAATTATCCAATCTTGTTTTACCCATAACTTCTTCATTTTAAATCCGTTTTGAGTGAATCAAATTGCTATGGTTTCATATTGAACTCTATTTTATGAATCTAAACAGAAAAAGTATAGGTTTATAGTCGGAAAAATAAGTTACAAGTCGTTTTTGTAAAGGTAGTCATTTCAGTCGAAAGAACGACGTCTAGATGACCATTTTAGAAAACATACTTCCACTTTGAGTTTAACCATAATTTTTGGATATAGTTTCATGTTCATAATAAAAATTATTTTCTCAGAATAACAACTTTTAAATCAAAGTTTATCATAGTTTTTAATTAACTAACCCAAAACAGCCCGCGGTGTTACTACGACGGCGTAAATCCGGTTTTACGGTGTTTTTCGTGTTTCCAGGTTTTAAATCATTAAGTTAGCATATCATATAGATATAGAACATGTGTTTAGTTGATTTTAAAAGTCAAGTTAGAAGGATTAACTTTTGTTTGCGAACAAGTTTAGAATTAACTAAACTATGTTCTAGTGATTACAAGTTTAAACCTTCGAATAAGATAGCTTTATATGTATGAATCGAATGATGTTATGAACATCATTACTACCTTAATTTCCTTGGATAAACCTACTGGAAAATAGAAAAATGGATCTAGCTTCAATGGATCCTTGGATGGCTCGAAGTTCTTGAAGCAGAATCATGACACGAAAACAAGTTCAAGTAAGATCATCACTTGAAATAAGATTGTTATAGTTATAGAAATTGAACCAAAGTTTGAATATGATTATTACCTTGTATTAGAATGATAACCTACTGTAATAAACAAAGATTTCTTGAGGTTGGATGATCACCTTACAAGATTGGAAGTGAGCTAGCAAACTTGAAAGTATTCTTGATTTTATGAAACTAGAACTTTTGGAATTTATGAAGAACACTTAGAACTTGAAGATAGAACTTGAGAGAGATCAATTAGATGAAGAAAATTTAAGAATGAAAGTGTTTGTAGGTGTTTTTGGTCGTTGGTGTATGGATTAGATATAAAGGATATGTAATTTTGTTTTCATGTAAATAAGTCATGAATGATTACTCATATTTTTGTAATTTTATGAGATATTTCATGCTAGTTGCCAAATGATGGTTCCCACATGTGTTAGGTGACTCACATGGGCTGCTAAGAGCTGATCATTGGAGTGTATATACCAATAGTACATACATCTAAAAGCTGTGTATTGTACGAGTACGAATACGGGTGCATACGAGTAGAATTGTTGATGAAACTGAACGAGGATGTAATTGTAAGCATTTTTGTTAAGTAGAAGTATTTTGATAAGTGTATTGAAGTCTTTCAAAAGTGTATAAATACATATTAAAACACTACATGTATATACATTTTAACTGAGTCGTTAAGTCATCGTTAGTCGTTACATGTAAGTGTTGTTTTGAAACCTTTAGGTTAACGATATTGTTAAATGTTGTTAACCCAATATTTATAATATCAAATGAGATTTTAAATTATTATATAATCATGATATTATAATGTATGAATATCTCTTAATATGATATATATACATTAAATGTCTTTACAACGATAATCGTTACATATATGTCTCGTTTAAAAATCATTAAGTTAGTAGTCTTGTTTTTACATATGTAGTTCATTGTTAATATACTTTATGATATGTTTTCTTATCATAGTATCATGTTAACTATATATATATCCATATATATGTCATCATATAGTTTTTACAAGTTTTAACGTTCGTGAATCACCGATCAACTTGGGTGGTCAATTGTCTATATGAAACATATTTCAATTAATCAAGTCTTAACAAGTTTGATTGCTTAACATGTTGGAAACATTTAATCATGTAAATATCAATCTCAATTAATATATATAAACATGGAAAAGTTCGGGTCACTACACTATAGGGCAAATGGAGTTAGAGATTGAAATCATGGATGAGAAAAATGCAATGCTAATGCCCAAGGCTTTATTGAATCTGTATGTCAAGAATACTTTATCGCATTATAATATTCTTCTAGGGCGCACAGCTGTATGTAAGCTGGGTATTGTTTCCTCAACAATTCATGGCATGGTAAAGTTTGCAGCTTCCAAGGGTATTGCGACAGTTACATCTGCGGTTTCAGAACCATTATGTGCATCTATAATGGTGGGCGACAATATTGGAACAGAGGGCCATGTTGTAGTTGCAAACGCGGAAGTTATGATTATCAAGTGATCTTGATAGTAAAAATCTGAAGTTCAGATAAGATGTTGTAATGCAAATATTGATAATGCGAATATAAATGGTCTATTTTGAAGACATTATTGCTTAAAAGTGGGTATGGCAAAAGTATTTAGCCAATGTATGTTTGCTTGTTAAACGCAACAATGTGAATAAATACAGAAAGTGTTTTGGTTTCTGTTATAGTCTCATTATACGCGGGCAAAAGTATATGGTATAAGCTAAAAAAAAAATATAAAAAAATTATGCTGCATAAAGTGATGGAAAAGCCCATTTAATGAAAAATTATAATAAGATTCAGATTCCAATTGATCTTGTGAAAATACCACTATTGCGGTAAAAAAGCCATTGCAAAGTCGCATTTGTTGTGAAAAATAACAAATAAGCTTGTGTGAAAGTTGTTAATTTAAAAACATTTTGTAAGTAACAAGCTTGTGATTGTGTATGTGATGGTAAATGTGATGCGCCGTACAAAATTAACGTGTACGGGTCATCAACAACAGGATCATTACAAGGTCAAATACTATATGCTATTTTAAAATAAGTTTGCATTCATAAGAAAAGGTGACGTCATAACCAACGCCATAAGTTTTATAAACGAAAGTATGCTTCTATGAATAGAAGCAATTAACATAAGTATGAGACCCGTAGGTCATTACAAATTCATTGTTTCAAAAGTAACATAGTTGTGAATGCAAGGTAAACGTTTCATGCAGAGACATCTCTAACAAAAGAAGCAGGTGTCTAAACAGCAAGACTATTACAGCGGAAGCATCAAACCTCTAAGCACCTGAGAAAACATGCTTAAAAACGTCAACACGAATGTTGGTGAGCTATAGTTTAAGTATAACAGTAATGTAAGGTAGGCCACGAGATTTCGGTAATTCAAAACAGTATGAAAAGTATATGTTCAACCGTGGGCACTTGGTAACTAACTTAAAGTAATATCACCCCCTAAAACTACACTTGGCGAGTGCGTAAGTTTATGAAGTATTAAACACCAGTTAAATTCTAGCACTACTAGCCCGAGTGGGGATGTCAAACCCTATGGATCCATATCTAAGATTCGTGTTCACCGATTCAAAGACCAATGACTAAACGTTACCGAGCTAAGGGGAAAGTTTATGCCGTTGTATAACCCACACATATATAAAGTTTAAGTACTCGTGCCTAGTATGTAAAATGTAAAACGCGCATGTATTCTCATTCCCAACATAGTAAAAAGGGATGCTATAACTCACAGTGAAAAGTAGTAAAGTCGGTACGAGATAAGTAAGCAAGTAGTTGGTCCGAAAGGTCCTCAACCTAAGTCAAAAGTTACTAAGTCAGTAAATCATTCCCAAAGGTTTAAAAGTATGTAAATTAGGTCTTAAGTATCATCATCATTCATCATAAGTCAAAAAGGGTAAAGTAAGTTTTAATCAAGAATAGAGATCGAAACAAAGGCTGAATTCGTTCAGCTGGCACGACCTCTATACAAACTGAAATGAGGTGACACCAGTGGTCATGGCTCCGTATATGAGTCTTTTAACCACTGACCAATTTTCAGAACCAAACTCATCTTTGTTTGACCGTGGCGACGGTTTAAATGCGAGTAGGTCAGAAATGTAAGCACAACGTTAAAAGGGCGTAGTGACTTTCGGAAGGCTAGAAATCCTAAACCGTAAATCGGATTAAGACGAGTCTTAAACGAAAAGTCATCTACTCGAACCGAAAAATCTTGAAATCAACTTTTTCATTAGCCCAGTAGAGTGATCAGTTCTAGAAAACAGTAAGCAAAGTGCTCCAGTGGATTCTTGGTGTTTGATGCTCATCACGGTTCTCATCCTTGATGCTTATAGCTTCAAGTGTACAACTCGTTGATGTGTTTACATCATCTTTACCAAGTTTTGACCATCATAAAACTAGTGTATGTCTAAGATAAATAGCACAACTCATTTAAGGGTTGTAAGAAGTTTGATAAACCAAAGTTACTTCAAGATCTTAGATCTGACACATACATGAGTTCTAATAGTAATATTAAGCTATAAACTTGAATGTAAACTAATTAAACAAGATCTTAATTTGTAGAACTTAGATCTTAGTTAGATCTTGAAGATCCTAGGCTAAAAAGTCGAGATCTAGTGTTCTTAAGTTAAATCCTAAGTTATAGAACATGGATCTTTACTTTGATAAAACCATAAGTTATGAAACTTAGATTTTAATCTTGTAGAATGTATTTTAGCTCATAAGCTTTTGTTTACAACAAAATTGGAAGACCATAAGCTATAGAAACTTTAGATCTAACATAAGTGCATGAAGTTATAACAAGAAAGTTTAACTTTCATGTTCTTGAACTTACAAAGTTTAACTTTAGTTTCAAGAAAAAATGAGATCAAGTTTAACTAGTAATACTTGACCAAACTTATAAAATCACGAATTTAAATACTTACAAAAGAAAGAAATAAATTAAAGTTACAAGTAGCAAGTTCATGTTTATTTCATACTTAAGAAGATTCAAGCCAAAACTTGGATCTTAAGAAAATAAACCTTAAGTTTACAAAACATGAACACAGGTAAGATCTTAAAGCTTATGAACTTTAGATCTTTATAACTTTTCAAGTGTAGAACCATAAGCTAACAAGCTTAGATCCTTGTTCTTGACTTCTCATCAAACAAAGGATGGAAGGAGCAAGAGTCATGAAGATACAAACTAGAAAGTTTGATTTTTAACAACAACAACAAACAAGTAAGTAACATGATGATAATACTTGGTGATTTTTAAAGGAAAGAGAAGAAAGAAAAATAAAGTTTCTTACTTGCAATATAGAGAGAAATGTTTAGAGAAAGAGTGGTGTAAGTATGTTGTGTGTGGAAAATGAAATTCAAACTCGTAAATAAGTAACAAAAAAAAATTGGAGCTCACTCCCTCCTAGCCCCAATGCCGACGGTTTAGGCTCCCAAATGGGGAGGTCAAAGTGCAACTTTCAAGTATGGGAGCTTGGTGTATGCTAGGAAGGTGTATAAGTCAAATACATGGGAAAGAGGTGGTCACGCATGCTTGCAACAACTTTGTCTCCTAACTTAACTTAATTAATCTTGTTTAAGCTTAATGAATTATTAGCACAATAGTGGGCTTACTAGTAGTCCATTAAGTAATGTAGGGTGGGCTTCCAAATCCAATAATATAAGCCCATGTTCAAGTATGCAACAAATAAATAAAAAGCCCAAGTAATTAACTACTTACATTAGTTAATTAAAAATGATTAATAATAATTAATCATGAACGTAAATAATATTCTAAATATTATTCGTGAAAAGCGTGTGTCACAAAGACAAGTCGGGACATGGAAATTCAATTACGGTGACAAGTAAATGTCTAAGAATACATTTATTAAAACGCAAGTATTAATAATAAATTTTAATAATATAAGTCGGAAAATTCAGGGTCGTTACATTACCCACCTGTTAAAGAAAATTTCGTCCCGAAATTTTAAGCTGAGGTAGATGGAGGATTTGGGAAAAGGTGAGGATACTTCTGCATCATTTGATCTTCTCATTCCCAGGTAAACTCGGGTCCTCGTTTGGCATTCCATCGGACTCGGACGATCAGAATCTTGTTGCGTTTCAAAGTTTTGACCTCACGGTCCATAATTTCGACAGGTTCTTCCACAAAGTGGAGTTTGCATTCAATCGTAAGTTCTTCCAGTGGTATGACAAGTTCCGGTTCAGCAAGACACTTCTTCAAATTCGATACGTGGAAGGTAGGATGAACTGAGCTCCATTGAGTCGGAAGATCCAGACGATAAGCAACGGGTCCAACACGCTCCAAGATTTCGAAAGGACCAATGTATCGTGAGTTTAACCTTCCACGTCTTCCAAAATGAATCACACCTTTCCAAGGTGCGACCTTCAACATTACACGGTCACCCACGTTGAATTCGAAGTCTTTACGTTTAAGGTCGGCATAACTCTTTTGGCGATCACGGGACGTCTTGAGTCTCTCTTGAATTTGGACAATCTTCTCGGTTGTTTCATGGACTAACTCGGGTCCGGTGATTTGCTTTTCGCCTACTTCGGCCCAACAAATAGGAGAACGGCATTTGCGGCCATACAATGCTTCGAAAGGTGCGGCATTAATACTCGAATGATAACTATTGTTGTAAGAGATTTCGGCTAGCAGCAAATGCCTTTCCCAAGCCCTTTCGAAATCAATAACACAAGCTCGCAACATGTCCTCCAAAGTTTGAATCGTTCGCTCGCTTTGTCTGTCGGTTTGCAGGTGATACGCAGTACTCATGTCGAGACGGGTCCCCAAGGCTTCTTGCAAAGAACGCCAAAATCTAGAAGCAAAACGGGCATCTCGGTCTGAAATAATTGAAAAGGGCACACCATGACGAGATACAATTTCCTTTATGTATAGTTGAGCGAGTTTTTCCATCATATCCGTTTCCTTCATGGCTAAGAAGTGTGCAGATTTAGTAAGACGGTCAACGATAACCCAGATGGTATCGTATTTGCCCACCGCCTTTGATAGTTTCGTAATGAAGTCCATTGTTATCCTTTCTCACTTCCATTGCGGGTTTTCCGGTTGCTGAAGTAACCCAGAGGGCCTCTGATGTTCGGCCTTAACCTTCGAGCAAGTCAAACACTTCCCAACATAAGTTTCAACATCCTTCTTAAGATTAGGCCACTAATACTGTTCCATGAGATCGTGGTACATTTTACTGACTCCGAGATGAATCGAATATCTTGACTTGTGGGCTTCATCTAGAATGAGGCTTCACAAATCTCCATAATTAGGCACCCAAACTCTTCCGGCGAAGTATCGGAGTCCAGTCTCCTTAACCTCGAATTGAGAGACGAGAATGTTCAAGTGTTCATAAGAAATATTCTCCTCCTTGAGAGCCTCATCTTGGGCTACTCGGATTTGGCTATTGAGGTTCGAATGAATGGTGATGTTCAGGGCTCGGACACGAAGAGGTGACATCCTCTCCTTTCGGCTTAAAGCGTCGGCTACAACATTTGCCTTGCCAGGATGGTAACAAAGTTCACAATCATAGTCGTTCAGTGTCTCGATCCATCGTCGCTGTCTCATGTTCAGTTGTTTCTAATTGAAAATGTGTTAGAGGCTTTTGTGGTCGGTGAAGATAGTACTTTTAGTTCCATAAAGATAGTGTCTCCATAATTTGAGCGCAAAAACAACGGCTCCAAGTTCGAGATCATGAGTAGTATAGTTTCGCTCGTGGATCTTCAGTTGACGAGAAGCATAAGCAATGACCTTCGTTCTTTGCATCAATACGCAACCAAAACCATTTTTCGAGGCATCACAATATACAACGAAGTCGTCACTGCCTTCAGGAAGTAATAGGATAGTCGCGGTGGTTAACTTCTGCTTCAAGGTTCGAAATGCTGATTCTTGTTCGGTTTCCCAAACGAACTTCTTTCCTTTGTGATTCAGCGCGGTTAAAGGACGCGCAATCAGAGAGAAACCTTCAATAAATCTTCGGTAGTAACCGGCGAGACCTAAAAATTGGCAGATATGAGTCGGAGTAGTGGGGGTTTCCCACTTGCTGATAGCTTCGATCTTGGTGGGATCAACTTTGATACCTTGATCGCTCACAATATGACCCAGGAATTGGACTTCCTTCAACCAAAACTCACACTTGGAGAATTTGGCATAGAGTTGCTCTTGTCTCAAGAGTTCAAGCACTAGTCGAAAATGTTGCTCATCTTCTTTGCTTTTGGAGTAGATGAGGATATCATCTATGAAGACGATAACGAACTTATCCAGGTATGGCTTGCATATACACGATTCATGAGATCCATAAACATGGCAGGTGCATTGGTTAAACCGAATGGCATCACGAGAAACTCATAGTGACCATAACGGGTTCTTAACGCAGTTTTCAACACATCACTCTTCTTCACCCTGAACTGGTGATAACCGGATCGTAAATCGATCTTAGAGTAAATGCTTGATCCTTGCAGCTGATGGAAAAGATCGTCAATTCGGGGAAGGGGATACCGGTTCTTGATCGACAACTTGTTCAGCTCACGATAATCGATACACATGCGGAAAGATCCGTCCTTCTTCTTCATAAATAAAACAGGTGCGCCCCAAGGCGAAGAACTTGGTTGGATAAATCCACGGTCTAGAAGTTCTTATAGTTGGCTCTGCAACTCTTGCATTTCGGAAGGTGCGAGTTGATAAGGTGCGCGAGCTACCGGCGCAGCTCCTGGCACTAAATCGATCTGAAACTCCATTGCCCTCGTTGGCGGTAATCCAGGCAATTCTTCTGGGAAGACATCGGGAAATTCGTTCCTAATTCGTACATCATCCATGCTCTTCACCTCGGTTTCTAATATTTTCAGATGTGCTAAAATAGCAAGACGTCCTTTCTTCATGATCTTTTGTGCTTTCATGCAACTAATGAGGTTCAGCTTCGAGTTACATCTCTCTCTGTAAATAATCAGTGGCTCACCATCTCCGTGTGGTATACGAATAGCTTTATCTCCACAGATAATGTCGTCCCTTACCTTGGTCAACCAGTCCATACCGATAATCACAACAAAACTTCCCAATTTGATCGGTATCAAGTCAATCTTGAAATCCACACTAGCTATGTTGATAATACCTCCTCGGCTAATTTGGTCAACTTTCTCAAGTTTTCCATTGGCTACCTCGACAAGCATACTCTCCTTTAAAGGACCTAATGACCAATTTATCTTAGAGCAAAAGTGTCTACATAAATAACTCCTATCAGCACCAGTATCAAATAGGATAGAAGCTAATAGATTATTGATAGTGAATATACCTGTAACCAAGTTGGGGTTCTTACGGGCATCCCTTGCGTTTACGTTGAAAGCTCTTCCACGCGCTGGCCCGCCGTCCTTTCTCTTGTTGGGACATTCATTCCTGAAGTGGCCCTGTTGTCCACACTCATAGCACTTCCTTGGCCCAGTAGGGTTTGTATTCATAGTTGGGGTAGTGATCTTGCAGTCTTTACCAATATGCCCAGTCCTTTTACACTTTTCACAGACCACGTTGCAGTACCCGATATGATGCTTGTAGCATCTCTTGTACTGCGGGAGACTACCCTTGTAGTTAGGGTTTGAGCTAGGGTTTGGGTTAGAGTTGTTTCCCTTGAAACTTTCATGCCTCTTAGTTGGGTTTTGATCAATGACCTTTCCCTTGTTGCTGTCCCACTTGCGTTTCTCATTACTAGCTCCCGATTCGGATTTCCCCTTTTCTGGTTCTTTGCTGGTAATTTGGTTCATCAGGGTGTGCGCCATGCGCATAGCTTCCGGGACATCAGCTGGTTTTGAAGAGGTGACATTTCCCTGCATGGTCTTGGGAAGTCCCTACAAATATCGTTCCATTCGCTTAAATTCCGGGGTAACCATCGTGGGACACATCAAAGCTAGTTCCAAGTACCTTCAGTTATAATCATCAAGATCGGTTCCCACAACCTTCAACTCCCAAAAACTCAGCTTCTATTTTCTGAATCTCTGTTCTACGGCAGTACTCCTCGATCATAGCCCCCTTAAATTCCTCCCATGGTGTAGCATAAGCCTCGTCAATACCTTTAGCCTGAGCAAGTGTGTTCCACCAGGTTAAAGCGTCGTCCGACAGTGTACAGGAGGCATACTTAGTTTTGTTCATTTCTGAGCAGTTGCTCACACGGAAAACAGCTTCCAATTTCTCAAACCACCTCGTCAGTCCAACCGGCCCCTCAGTACCACTAAAATTGTGGGGCTTGCAGCTTTGAAACTCCTTATAGGTACACCAGTTATGATTGTTCTGGTTAACAGGCGGAGCTTGGGGGTTGACATTCGCAATTGCTGTGGCTATTCGTTCAATTATCATCTCCTCAATCTGTACTGCTGTGGGCGTTGATCTTCCGTTTTCCATTGATCTTAGAAACAGAAATTTCGACTTAAGTCAAAATCCAGCATTCAATAAATAGTAATACAGTATATGGTAACCAACATAGAATCAACACAACACATGTTAATTAAGCAATGCAACTAGATACAGATACCACAAAATCATCATACAGTAACGTAAATAGAACATCGTACAGAAATTTAACAACATAAAGTTCCATTCATTAATAAGAAAGTTGCATACATAAGGTTCGTACAATACATGAGTAAAACATGAAACTACAAATGGGATTACATAATGAAATCTAATATAATAGCCCTATGGTGACGGTAGGTAAATGATGTCCATTATGTGGGACACCTGGTCCTCGAGCTCAGTTACCCGAGCACGGAGGATATGCACTTCCCTCATCAGTTCCTCGATGACGGGGGATGCTGGTGGGGCAGGCGGTGCAGATGGTACAAGTGGAGCTGGTGGTGCAGATGATGCTGGTGGAGCTGGTGGTGCAGACGATGCTGGTGGAGCTGGTGGTGCAGACAGTCCAGCACCAGAAGTAGACGGTGCGTAATGGGAAGTCTTACACACGAATGGATCGGCAGGGTAAGGCACAACCCGCTTACGGGCGGTAACCCTAACCAACTGTCCGCGTGCGTCCACGAACGGTCTACCTCCGTTAACCCCTGGAATAATAGTACCATCAAAACGATACTGCTTCTTCAGCGGGGTAGAGGGTGGCTGTACGGGCGTCTCCTCAGGGTCCTCATCGGAATCCTTGTCAGAATCCTCCTCGCTGGAGTCGTCGGATGATGAATCGTCTGAATCACCTGAAGGTGGATGTGTCTGACCGGTAGTCATAAGTCGGTATCTGCTAGGTGAGATCGGCACGACACGTCCATCAGGAAGGCATCTAGTCCAATGTCCATGCTCATTGCGGAAAGGACCATCCCCATTTTCCCCAAGAATCACAGCACCACCGGAATGGTGCTGTGGCTCCGGAAGTCCTGGGTTAGGTGGAGCTGGAAACTCCTCTGGCTCCTCGTCTCTGTCGGAGATGATCATCAAGTCAGGTGCGTGGCTACTGTCCCCAGAGGATAAATCGCCAGAGTCACTGGAGGGTAGCGATGACGGGATCTGTGAGTCGGTAGCAGTAGCAGGCGAGGTGGCAGATGAATCTGAGTCGATGTCCATGTCAATGATGATGGGCGGGATATCCGACATCTGAACAAGGAAAAATAACTTTTTCCATGTCAGTAAGTCATATAGCAATCACGTATTAGGCAAAGTAACTACGACAGTCTAGATTATCTATAGCAGTAAGTAGCATGGCAATAATGACAAGTATCATGCAATCGAAAGCAGATAATAGCATGCAGTAGTGAAATCAAGTAGCAGTAAAAGTAAGCAGCAGCATACAGCAAGTTCCGCAGAAACAAGTAAACTAGCAAGTTGTAGATTAGTCTTATTAGTGAATCATACTCGGTCCGGTCTAGACTCACTAACGCAACCTAATTCCCTACAACCAATGCTTTGATACCAAATGTGATGCCCCGTACAAAATTAACATGTACGGGTCATCAACAACAGGATCATTACAAGGTCAAACACTATATGCTATTTTAAAATAAGTTTAAATTCATAAAAAAAGGTGACGTCATAACCAACGCCATAAGTTTTACAAATGGAAGTATGCTTCTATGAATAGAAGCAATTAACATAAGTACGAGACCCGTAGGTCATTACAAATTCATTTTTTTCAAAAGTAACATAGTTGTGAATGCAAGGTAAACGTTTCATGCAGAGACATCTCTAACAAAAGCAGCGGGTGTCTACACAGCAAGACTACTACATCAGAAGCATCAAACCTCTAAGCACCTAAGAAAACATGCTAAAAAACATCAACACGAATGTTGGTGAGCTATAGTTTAAGTATAACAGTAATGTAAGGTAGGCCACGAGATTTCGGTAATTCAAAACAGTATGAAAAGTATATGTTCAACCGTGGGTACTTGGTAACTAACTTAACGTAATATCACCCCCTAAAAGTACACTTGGTGAGTGCGTAAGTTTACAAAGTATTAAACACCCGTTAAATGATAGCACTACTAGCCCGAGTGGGGATGTCAAACCCTATAGATCCATATCTAAGATTCACATTCACCGGTTCAAAGACTAATGACTAAACATTACCGAGCTAAGGGGAAAGTTTATGCCGTTGTATAACCCACACATATAGAAAGTTTAAGTACTCCTGCCTAGTATGTAAAACGTAAAATGCGCATGTATTCTCATTCCCAGAATAGTTAAAGTAAAAAGGGATGCTATAACTCACAGTGAAAAGTAGTAAAGTCGGTACGAGATAAGTAAGCAAGTAGTTGGTCCGAAAGGTCCTCAACCTAAGTCAAAAGTTACTAAGTCAGTAAATCATTCCCAAAGGTTTAAAAGTATGTAAATTAGGTCTTAAGTATCATCATCATTCATCATAAGTCAAAAAGGGTAAAGTAAGTTTCAATCAAGAATAGAGATCGAAACAAAGGTTGATTTGTTCAGATGACACGACCTCTATACAAACTGAAATGAGGTGAGACCAGTGGCTATGGCTCCGTATATGAGTCCTTTAACCACTGACCAATTTTTAGAACCAAAATCATATTCGTTTGACCGTGGCGACGGTTTAAGTGCGAGTAGGTCAGAAATTTCAGCACAACGTTAAAAGGGCGTAGTGACTTTCGGAAGGATATAAATCCTAAACCGTAAATTGGATTAAGATGAGTCTTAAACGAAAGTCATCTACTTGAAAAGAACAATATGGAAATCAACTTTTGTAGTAGACCAGTATCCTGATCAGTTCCAAAAAACAGTAAGCAAAGTGCTCCGGTGGATTCTTGGTGCTTGATGCTCATCACGGTTCTCATCCTTGATGCTTATAGCTTCAAGTGTACAACTCGTTGATGTGTTTACATCATCTTTACCAAGTTTTGACCATAATAACACTAGTGTATGTCTAAGATAAATAGCACAACTCATTTAAGGGTTGTAAGAAGTTTGATGAACCAAAGTTACATCAAGATCTTAGATCCGACACATACATGAGTTCTAATAGTAATATTAAGCTATAAACTTGAATGTAAACTAATTAAACAAGATATTAAGTTGTAGAACTTAGATATTAGTTAGATCTTGAAGATCCTAGACTAAAAAGTCTAGATCTAGTGTTCTTAAGTTAAATCCTAAGTTATAGAACTTGGATCTTTACTTTGATAAAACCATAAGTTATGAATCTTAGATTTTAATCTTGTAGAATGTATTTTAGCTCATAAGCTTTTGTTTACAACAAAATTGGAAGACCATAAGCTATAGAAACTTTAGATCTAACATAAGTGTATAAAGTTATAACTAGAAAGTTTAACTTCCATGTTCTTGAACTTACAAAGTTTAACTTTAGTTTCAAGAAAAAATGAGATCAAGTTTAACTAGTAATACTTGACCAAACTTATAAAATCACAAATTTAAATACTTACAAAAGAAAGAAATAAATTAAAGTTACAAGTAGCAAGTTCATGTTTGTTTCATACTTAAGAAGATTCAAGCCAAAACTTGGATCTTAAGAAAATAAACCTTAGGTTTACAAAACATGAACACAAGTAAGATCTTAAAGCTTATGAACTTTAGATCTTTATAACTTTTCAAGTATAGAACCATAAGCTAACAAGCTTAGATCCTTGTTCTTGACTTCTCATCAAACAAAGGATGGAAGGAGCAATAGTCATGAAGATACAAACTAGAAATTTTGATTTTTAACAACAACATCAAACAAGTAAGTAACATGATGATGATACTTGGTGATTTTTAAAAGAAAGAGAAGAAAGAAAAATAAAGTTTCTTACTTGCAATATAGAGAGAAATGTTTAGAGAAAGAGTGGTGTAAGTATGTTGTGTGTGGAAAATGAAATTCAAACTAGTAAATAAGTAACAAAAAAAATTGGAGCTCACTCCCTCCTAGCCCCAATGCCGAACGTTTAAGCTCCCAAATGGGGAGGTCAAAGTGCAACTTTCAAGTATGGGAGCTTGGTGTATGCTAGGAAGGTGTATAAGTCAAATACATGGGAAAGAGGTGGTCACGCATGCTTGCAACAACTTTGTCTCCTAACTTAACTTAATTAATCTTGTTTAAGCTTAATGAATTATTAGCACAATAGTGGGCTTACTAGTTGTCCATTAAGTAATGTAAGGTGGGCTTCCAAGTCCAATAATATCAGCCCATGTTCAAGTATGCAACAAATAAATAAAAAGTCCAAGTAATTAACTACTTACATTAGTTACTTAAAAATGATTAATAATAATTAATCATGAACGTAAATAATATTATGAATATTATTCGTGAAAAGCGTGTGCCACAAAGACAAGTCGGGACATGGAAATTCAATTACGGTGACAAGTAAATGTATAAGAATACATTTATTAAAACGTAAGTATTAATAATAAATATTAATAATATAAGTCGGAAAATTCAGGGTCATTATAGTAAAGCCCACTTATTGTTTTTATGTAAATAATTGAAAAGTGTATGCGAAAAGACTGATACTTGTAATTTTTCCAATGTATTTGACTTAGCAATACTTGGATGCTTCGCATAAAACACATATTTGCCTAAGGATCTTTTCGACAGACTTAGAAGATTCATAATGTGTATAAAGCACGCGTAAATAGGTTGTTTCGCATAAGTAATTGTTTGTTATGTGCACAATAATAAGCAGTGAAAGTGTAAAGGACAATGCTAGTAATTATGAATATTGATAAAGTATTTAAACACTATAAAAGTAAACAGTTGCAACTGATAGAAAAATATTAATATTGATAAAACCGCGTAAGACGGCGGTTATGGATTACAAAATGAAATGCAATGTTAATTGAAGAATAGCTTAAAAGTTACAACTTTAACTCTACAACATCCTTAAAACTAACATCTTCCTGTTTACTGATTGCAATAAGTTCAGGAATATCAATGCGCTCTATTGCCTTACCGGCTTCTGCGTAAATATCCTTTGCAATCTCTATGTCACAGATTTCCTTTTCAATCACTTCTGGATATGGCGCACCAATGCCATATACAGTCGAGATTGTTGCCCTAAACTCGCAACGTTCGTGGAGTCTAACCGCGTTGAGATATGATTGAAATTTTTCAGTAACAGGTTTGGAGTCCATAATTTTGTGGCCAAGGTCAGGAAGGTAAGCAACAAGTTGCTTAAATTGATCATCTGCGGTTGAAAGCTGCGGTTGAGATTCTGCGGCAGTAATAAGAGTAGTAACTTGTGAAATGCCCCGTTCATATCGATTATAAACGATTCACGATAGTTGATTACATCGCGAGGTATTTGACCTCTATATGATACATTTTACAAACATTGCATTCGTCTATAAAAGACAAACTTTCATTTCATCGAAAGTTGACAAGTATGCATACCATTTCATAATATATCTAAACTATAAATGACTTAATCTGTCATTTTCTTAATAATAATCTTTATTGAACTCAACGACTTAAATACAACGTCTTTTGAAATATGCCATGAATGACTCTAAGTAATATCTTTAAAATGAGAAAATGCACAGCGGAAGATTTCTTTAATACCTGAGAATAAACATGCTTTCAAGTGTCAACCAAAAGGTTGGTGAGTTCATTAGTTTATCGTAATCAATCATTTCCATAATTTTAATAGACCACAAGATTTCCTTTATTAATAATCATACACTCGCAAGTGTTTAAAAATCATTCATATGGATTGAACACCTGGTAACCGACATTAACGTTATGCATATAGAATATCCCCAAAACAGAAATCCATCCGTATAATATAAACTCGAAGTACTAAAGCATACCATTTTCCAGCATGGGGGAGTTAGTGCCCGTAGATCTACCTTTAGGATTCGCGTCAATTAGGGTGTCTGTTCCCTAATTCTTAGGTTACCAAGCTAAAAGGGTGATATTCGATTTCGATAATCCAACCATAGAATGTAGTTTCGATTACTTATGTCTATTCCGTAAAACATTTATAAAAGCAGCGCATGTATTCTCAGTCCCAAAAATATATTGCAAAAGCATTTAAAAAGGGAGTAATGAAACTCACAATACTGTATTTCGTAGTAAAAATACATATGACGTCATTGAACAAGTGCAAGGTTGGCCTCGGATTCACGAACCTATATTAAGTATATATATTTATATGTTGGTCAATAACTGTCTAATAATTTAGGTCAGGTCATAGTGTATCGCAATCCTAATGCTCGAGATCGATATGCAAAAGTCAACAAAAGTCTATTTGACTCAAGATAATTTACAAAATTTATATTCATGTTTATTATATAACTTAAATAGTCATTTTATATATTTAAATATATTTATCAGATTTTATTAAAGTAAAAATAATACAAGTCATTTATTAATAAATAAAAATTTATATTGAAATTTATATTAAAATTTATATATGCTAAAAATATACTTGTATATATCTTAAGTAATATAATTTATAAAGTTTACTTAATATCATAAAAATATAGTGGTATGTAATATTAATGTAAATTATATTGCGTGTGGTAAAAATATCTTTGTATCACATATTTATTTGTTATTGATAATAACAATAATAAGTAAAAGTTGTATTATATCGTAAATATAATTATTATTATTCTACTAATAATAATAACAATATTTATATTTACTAAAGACGATATTAATTATGATAAAATGATAATTCTAATCATGATAATCTTAATAATAACGAAACTTTTTAATATTAACTGTAATAATAATAATATTTCATAAAAATAATAATTCTATTAAAAATGATAATTTTTTTAATAATAATACTAAAATGATAATAAAAATGATATTTTATAATGACAATGATATTTCTATTAACAATAATAGGTTTAGTAAAAATGATAGTTTTAATATTAATAATACTTTTAATAGTAATAGTAATGATAAAAATATTGAAAATGATATTTTTATCTAAATCAATATCTTACCATATTTTAATTTCATCATGATACTCACACTCATTATGAAATGTCCCGTTCTTATTGATTAAAAACGTTCCATATTAATTGATTTCGTTGCGAGGTTTTGACCTCTATATGAGACGTTTTTCAAAGACTGCATTCATTTTAAACAAGCCATAACCTTTATTTCATCAATAAAGGTTTAAAAAGCTTTACGTAGATTATCAAATAATGATAATCTAAAATATCCTGTTTACACACGACCATTACATAATGGTTTACAATACAAATATGTTACAACAAAATAAGTTTCTTGAATGCAGTTTTTACACAATATCATACAAGCATGGACTCCAAATCTCGTCCTTATTTAAGTATGCGACAGCGGAAGCTTTTAATAATCACCTGAGAATAAACATGCTTAAAACGTCAACAAAAATGTTGGTGAGTTATAGGTTTAACCTATATATATCAAATCATAATAATAGACCACAAGATTTCATATTTCAATACACATCCCATACATAGAGATAAAAATCATTCATATGGTGAACACCTGGTAACCGACATTAACAAGATGCATATATAAGAATATCCCCATCATTTCGGGACACCCTTCGGATATGATATAAATTTCGAAGTACTAAAGCATCCGGTACTTTGGATGGGGTTTGTTAGGCCCAATAGATCTATCTTTAGGATTCGCGTCCATTAGGGTGTCTGTTCCCTAATTCTTAGATTACCAGACTTAATAAAAAGGGGCATATTCGATTTCGATAATTCAACCATAGAATGTAGTTTCACGTACTTATGTCTATTTTGTAAATCATTTATAAAACCTGCATGTATTCTCATCCCAAAAATATTAGATTTTAAAAGTGGGACTATAACTCACTTTCGCAGATTTTTACTTCGTCGGGAAGTAAGACTTGGCCACTGGTTGATTCACGAACCTATAACAATATATACATATATATCAAAGTATGTTCAAAATATATTTACAACACTTTTAATATATTTTGATGTTTTAAGTTTATTAAGTCAGCTGTCCTCGTTAGTACCCTACAACTAGTTGTCCACAGTTAGATGTACAGAAATAAATCGATAAATATTATCTTGAATCAATCCACGACCTAGTGTATACGTATCTCAATATTGATCACAACTCAAACTATATATATTTTGGAATCAACCTCAACCCTGTATAGCTAACTCCAACATTCACATATAGAGTGTCTATGGTTGTTCCGAAATATATATAGATGTGTCGACATGATAGGTCGAAACATTGTATACGTGTCTATGGTATCTCAAGATTACATAATATACAATACAAGTTGATTAAGTTATGGTTGGAATAGATTTGTTACCAATTTTCACGTAGCTAAAATGAGAAAAATTATCCAATCTTGTTTTACCCATAACTTCTTCATTTTAAATCCGTTTTGAGTGAATCAAATTGCTATGGTTTCATATTGAACTCTATTTTATGAATCTAAACAGAAAAAGTATAGGTTTATAGTCAGAAAAATAAGTTACAAGTCGTTTTTGTAAAGGTAGTCATTTCAGTCGAAAGAACGACGTCTAGATGACCATTTTAGAAAACATACTTCCACTTTGATTTTAACCATAATTTTTGGATATAGTTTCATGTTCATAATAAAAATCATTTTCTCAGAATAATAACTTTTAAATCAAAGTTTATCATAGTTTTTAATTAACTAACCCAAAATAGCCCGCGGTGTTACTACGACGGCGTAAATCCGGTTTTACGGTGTTTTTCGTGTTTCCAGGTTTTAAATCATTAAGTTAGCATATCATATAGATATAGAACATGTGTTTAGTTGATTTTAAAAGTCAAGTTAGAAGGATTAACTTTTGTTTGAGAACAAGTTTAGAATTAACTAAACTATGTTCTAGTGATTATAAGTTTAAACCTTCGAATAAGATAGCTTTATATATATGAATCGAATGATGTTATGAACATCATTACTACCTTAAGTTCCTTGGATAAACCTACTGGAAAAGAGAAAAATGGATCTAGCTTCAATGGATCCTTGGATGGCTCGAAGTTCTTGAAGCAGAATCATGACACGAAAACAAGTTCAAGTAAGATCATCACTTGAAATAAGATTGTTATAGTTATAGAAATTGAACCAAAGTTTGAATATGATTATTACCTTGTATTATAATGATAACATACTGTAAGAAACAAAGATTTCTTGAGGTTGGATGATCACCTTACAAGATTGGAAGTGAGCTAGCAAACTTGAAAGTATTCTTGATTTTATGTAACTAGAACTTGTAGAATATATGAAGAACACTTAGAACTTGAAGATAGAACTTGAGAGAGATCAATTAGATGAAGAAAATTGAAGAATGAAAGTGTTTGTAGGTGTTTTTGGTCGTTGGTGTATGGATTAGATATAAAGGATATGTAATTTTGTTTTCATGTAAATAAGTCATGAATGATTACTCATATTTTTGTAATTTTATGAGATATTTCATGCTAGTTGCCAAATGATGGTTCCCACATGTGTTAGGTGACTCACATGGGCTGCTAACAGCTGATCATTGGAGTGTATATACCAATAGTACATACATCTAAAAGCTGTGTATTGTACGAGTACGAATACGGGTGCATACGAGTAGAATTGTTGATGAAACTGAACGAGGATGTAATTGTAAGCATTTTTGTTAAGTAGAAGTATTTTGATAAGTGTATTGAAGTCTTTCAAAAGTGTATAAATACATATTAACACACTACATGTATATACATTTTAACTGAGTCGTTAAGTCATCGTTAGGCGTTACATGTAAGTGTTGTTTTGAAACCTTTAGGTTAACGATCTTGTTAAATGTTGTTAACCCAATGTTTACAATATCAAATGAGATTTTAAATTATTATATTATCATGATATTATCATGTATGAATATCTCTTAATATGATATATATACATTAAATGTCTTTACAACGATAATCGTTACATATATGTCTCGTTTAAAAATCATTAAGTTAGTAGTCTTGTTTTTACATATGTAGTTCATTGTTAATATACTTAATGATATGTTTACTTATCATAGTATCATGTTAACTATATATATCCATATATATGTCATCATATAGTTTTTACAAGTTTTAACGTTCGTGAATCACCGGTCAACTTGGGTGGTCAATTGTCTATATGAAACATATTTCAATTAATCAAGTCTTAACAAGTTTGATTGCTTAACATGTTGGAAACATTTAATCATGTAAATATCAATCTCAATTAATATGTATAAACATGGAAAAGTTCGGGTCACTACACATTATTAGCTAATCGATTTGTTTAATAGTTTTTAATCCTCTTTTATATCGTATTTATAATAATGATAATAATAATAATAATAAAGATAATAGTAATAATAGTAATGATAACGTTAAATAATAATTTTAATGATAATAACGGTAGTAATACTAATAAAAATGACAATTCTTAATAATAATACTTATAACGATAATGATATTGATATTGATAATAATAATAATAATTATTAGATAATAATTATAACGATGATAATAACGACGATAGTAATAATAATCATTTTAACAATAAATATACTAAAATTAATAATAATTCAGTTGACTATATCTTTTAATCCGTTCATCGAAATCACACGAGTTCTAAAGGAAAAGTTCTTAATTTTTCGCTAGTTTTCCAATGATATGCATATCATATACCTTATCTCAGTAGCATATGTATCTAATTCAGGATTCAACATAACCTATCTAACGATAATAATAAACATACAAGCATGCATGATCCTATATACTCGAGCACTAGTCAGGGATACACTAATAATATATAAAAGTTAAGTTATGATTGCTCACGTATCAATATTGAGATTCAATATTGCAGGAAAGGTACGTAGACGCAACGGGATGATAAACACTAGATTGCCCTCACGAGTATACCCCCGAATAATACCCATCACCTCCATAGCTATAACCCATAATTTTCTTAATTCCATCCCGCTTGAAAACCCCGTTTTGAAATAACCCGCTCATGACCTCGTCGTAATATTTTATGTATAATACTAATAATAATGTGGAGTAAATATATATATGTAAATCGATTGAGAGAGTTTAGAGAAATATATTTTCAAGTTTCTATGAAATAATAAAACCTATTGAATTCTATTTATAATAAATTTTTGAATTATTAAAGTGAATTATTAAAGTATGAATTATTAAAGTATGAATTATTAAAGTAAATTATTAAAGTGAATTATTAAAGTTAAAGTAAAGTAAAAGTAAAGTAAAGGTAAAGTTAAAAAGTATAAAACTATGTACGTATAATACGCGTATAAATATATATAATATTAATTTAAATTGTTATATATAAAATAAAATATAAATATCGTTATCTTTATCTTTATCATACTGGTTAAGTAATGAGTTGTCAAAAGTGGTTCTAGATATTTATAAAAGTTATATACATTTTAGTAATAAAGTTCTTTTTAAACTGAAAATGTTTTTGTACGTTTGAAACTAAATCAATTAAATATGATAATTTTGTTTTCCAAAACTAAATATTTTTAAGAATCATTTTGTTAAAAGGTTAAAATAATGGAAATATAAAACATTTTAGAAAAGTAGAATTAAATATACTCATAATAGGTTTTAAGTTTTTTGTTTTTAAATTACCGTTTGTTAGTGAAACGTGGGATAAAGTCCAATGATTAATATAAGCATATGAAACCATCTTAATGTAAAATGTCGATTTACTTAACTTTTCGATATCTATTTCCTAAGTTATCTATATTCCCAAATTTCACTTTCACCCTAAATAATATGAAAGTTAACTAGTTAACACCTATATAGGAAATTGAACAGGAAACTCCACTAACCCTTGTCTAGTTCCCGTTAATTGACACATTTGTTCTTACTTATAAATCACTTTACCATTTTCCGAATATTGTCAAAAAGAATAGATTTCTTAAATCATAGTGGACCTCATAACATAGACCCGTAATCATATTACAATGTATCTGATAATTCAATCATTTGATATTATCTTTTAATTCCATCGATAAATATATTAAACATATATTGAAACAAATACGTTTATGTAAAGTATTATACATCTAATACTTTGTTAACGTTTTCAATTAATATAACTATATTATATATACGTATCTATATACACATAAATGTTCGTGAATCGTCGAGCACAGTCAAAAGGTAATTGATTACATGAACACAGTTCAAAGTTTTTGAGATTTCAACATTACAGACTTTGCTTATCATGTCGGAAATATTACATCATTTAAAGATAAAGTTTAAATTTGGTCAAAAATTTCCGGGTTGTTACAGTACCTACCCGTTAAAGAAATTTCGTCCCGAAATTTGATTGGGATGGTCATGGTTGACAATAAGTATGTTTTCATGACGCATACGAGCTGAAAATTAGAGTTTTATCATCATCGAGTAATGTAAACAAAATAATTTGATTTTGTGAAGAGTACGAGTGAAGCTATCACCAAAGAGTGAAATGAGTAAATGTAGGTTAGTTTTAACCTGTGACGTATTCACGGTTGATTTCCGGAATTCAAGGGATTTAGAGAAAATCTTTGTAATAAGATTTGGTTCTTCGATAATTAAGAAAATTTGGATCCGCTTTGATTAAATGCGATAATCTGTTTTGATTGCCCTGTCGGATATTTTACTATATATCCACCCCCTTCGTTTCTTTATTTCCACAACTCACCCTTCTATTCTTTCTCCCTTAATTCAAACTTTAAAGCATTCGTCAATATGCTCCATCCAGTTCTGATTCTTGATATACTCCTAACTTTCATATCTGTCATTCTTCTTTTTCATCTTCCGCAGGAAGAATCTATTTATTTTTACTATACCCTTGGTTTTATAGTGTTTTTAGTTCTTCCGTGTCTTTATATTGCTATATGCATAGATATATATGGTTTATAATTTTCTGGGTTGTCGTTGGGCTCTATATCCTCCTTTATATTTCAAAGTCCCTGCTTCTGTCTTCTATAATCATTGTCATCCACAGTTAATGCTCCCTTCTATTTGCTGCGATTTATACTCCCATTTCTATTTCAGAGCTTCCTTCTTTCGTTTTCTCTTATGCGATTAAGCACCGCTTGTAATGGTCCAGAATTCACAGATATGAATTTCGGAATGAACATAATTAATGTTCTAAGAAGGGAATCGTAATGGCACGATCTTGATTTGTCAAATTACTAGAATACCTAGGAAAAGACCGAATCATCAAGAAAAATATTTTCTTGATATGTTTAGAGGTTGAGTAGAATACAAGAGTCGTGTAACATGGCACATGATGACGTTATGATCTGTGAATCATCACGTTCCATCTAGAAACTCATCATGACTTACTGTAATATAATCACATTGATCAAGTGTCATTATATTATACTAACTCATGCTTCAGTTCCCAACACTCCTTCAATAACATTCATATCTTAAGTTCGAATTTTTCAGAATTTAGAAACTAAAATAGTTTCCTTTCTGATGTAATACAGATAGCGCAAAGAGATAAATTATTTCAGATAAGAATAGTTATGAAAATATCTTCAAAAATATCGAGGATATTTATAATGAAAGATACGATGATATCTTAGAATTTCTAACATCGATGGATGATGATGAAGATTTGTCCGTAAAGATTTAGAGTCAGGAGCAAGGTATTCGATAATAACTTCAGCAGACATTGAATCATTTGGATTCTTTGAAGGCAGGTTTAAACTCTGTGATTTGTCCACAGCCTCCTTCATGGTTTGCTCAATCCGTTTTTCAGTTTCAAACCTTCTCTTTTTCTGAGCTTTGCAAACACACTATTCTTTATCATCAAACTTTTGACTGTTAAGGTCGTTTACAGTTTTTGCTGCTTCATCAGCATTTTTTAAAATTTCGAGAACTAGTTCGCAGTTTAGGGTGTTTTTCAGAAACTTCACATTCGAAGTATGTAAGTCTTGGAGATAGACGTTATATGTATATATATATAACTGTTGGCGTAGAATTGTTGCGAAATTCGAGAATAATGATTCAAGCTTTTTGGTATGGCAACTACCATTACAAGATGCAGATGAGTACATGATAGAGTTTCAATAAATAAGTATAGTGATTTTTTCGGAGAGGCTTAAGTCAAAGGGTAATGAAGTTGTTGATACATTTACTGTTAATATGGTGGAATGTAAAAGGTTCCCCGGTAACGATGGCGAAAGGGCAACGTATATATCGAAGTTATAATAAGACTGTTTTGACAGAGAAGTCGAAGTTGACTTGTTGAAGCTGTGACAAAATGGACTGCTTTGGAAAGGGATTGCAAAGTTATTTTTGGTAATAAATGCCAAAGGATCTGACACGGATACGTGTTAAACTATGACTTTGGTTTCGAGAGTCTTTCAGGTGCATGACTATGGGTAACATGTGGTTGGATCATCATCTCGATTGTTCATTATTTGAAATGTCTTCAGGAATTTCGAGGAGTTTAAGCACAGATTGTAATCGTTAATATACATATGATATTCTAGGATTTTGAATTATACAAATATTTTTCTAGGCTTCTATGAATAGAAATGATGTTCTAGCATAGTTTTAAAGTCAAAGTATAGCTTTGAAAGATGTAGGAATCTAAGAGTGATGATACCGGTTATATCTCGAATTGAATTCTGAGTTTTTCAAAATCAGAATATGTAATTTGATTTGAATGAGTATAGTTTTTTTGATTTTTATAAAAGATGTATATTGTTGTAAAAGTAGGGAGTATAGTGGATGATTTTCTGAATCAGAATCTAAGAATGTAACATATCAATTGTGAATTTATATATCTCTCGGGTATTACCTACCCGTTAAAAGTTTCACAAATAATCTTTTGTACGAGAGAATTTTATTACAATTTTTATGAAAATATTAATATGTATATTTTCTTCAAATGTAATACAGATTTAATGAGTTAATATCATATTAAACTCATTTAATTTTCAGCTGGAGCTAGAAATGAATAATCTCTAAAACTTTAGAAATTTCGTAATCTTCGTGGATTATCACTTCATCGTAAATAAAATTATGAATCAATACTTCATTATTCATTTTTATTGATATTTACTTAGTGAATGATGTTGGTGTTCATAGGATTCTTGTGAACTTCGCAAGGTACGAATGATGTTGTCTATAAAGTTTCGAGTACATCGAAGATGAAAATGTAAAATAAAACCTGTAATTGATTAATACACTTGATTTATTATGAATTGGAATTTATTGAGTTTGGAACAGAGATTGTAGTTAACAATGGTTAAGTCGTTAGCGAAGGATGTACATCATTGCATATTAGTAATATGAATTAACCGAGTAGTATCTACCCTTATTCATTCATAATAGCTTAATATGAAAAGATATACTATGGTTTCCAAAATTTATATATATAAGTTATACATATAATTTCTTCAGTGGAAATGAGTTAATACTTCATAACTCGTTATTATATCCATAGATGATTGTGGTGTTGATATCGTTGGTGGTTATGTAACTGATGGAGCTTGTAGTGTTACAGGTGTTGTTGGTGTTGGTAATACTGACGGTGATGCTGGCGGTGCTAGTGATGCTGACGGTACTGTTGATGCTGGTGGTAAACAAGTCTAGCTTGTAATTCGTGCACCATCCTTGTCAGGGTTTCTATTCTTCCTTGTATCATCTCTATCCATCCATTCATCTTAGTTTACGGCTATGATTAGAATAAATAATCTCTAAAACATTAGAGATTACATAATCACCGTAGAATATTTCTCCGTTGAAGTTATGAATCAATACTTCATCGGTTATTGTGGTTGGTACTCCTTGGTATCTATGGTGCGTATGACATTGATGCTCGAGGTACAGATGGTGATGTTAAATCATGAGATGCGGATATTGTTGTTGGTGGTGGTAATGATACTGTTGATGTTGATGATGGTGGTACTGTTGATGCCAGTGATGCTGTTGATGCTTGTGGTATTGAGGCTTGCGATGTGGATGTTGTTGGTGGTACTAGTGTTGCTGATGGTGCTTGTAATCTTTGCACCATATTCTCCAAAGCCAATACTCGAGCGCGAAGCTCGTTGACTTCTTCTATTACACTGGGTTGGTTGTCGGTTCGGACGAGCGGATGAATAAGATCTAGAATTTGAGACAGTATATAATCATGACGAGATACTCTGGAAATGAGAGAGAAAATGGCGTTTCGAATAGGTTCACCGGTAAGTGCTTCAGGTTCATCGCCAAAAGGGCAATGTGGTGGATGGAAGGGATCGCCTTCTTCTTGTCTCCAATAATTAACTAGGCTACGAACCCATCCCCAATTCATCCAAAATAGACGATGGCTAATTGGTTGATCCATTCCAGTCACACTGCTTTCGGAGCTTGAATGAAACTCCATATCGGAATAGTTGCCGGAATCTAAAGAATTTGAACTAGATACGTGATCCATCTTGTATAATTAGGGGAATGATTTTTGATATGAGATAGATTATAGGAATTAGATTGGTATTCTTCAATACATAATTTTCATATGTATATATAATACCAAAATCCCATAATTTACGGAGGAATCTTTGAAAAATACAGGTAAAGTTTACAGTAACAGATACGTTAAGATATGAATTAGCAGATATGATAAGATATGAATTTTTGTCTATACATTATTCATGCAATCAATGCAGTAAGATGTGTCTAGACTAAGAATGATAAGCAGGTAATTTCCTAAGGATGATAAGCAGGTAATTTCCGACAAGAAATGATAAGCAAAACTTTTTGACATGCAGCTAAGGTCAAAGTCCAGACTCACTAATGCATCTTAATAACTATCAGTTAGACACACTAATGCAAGACCTGGTTCACTAAGACCACCGCTCTGATACCAACTGAAATGCCCCGTTCATATCGATTATAAACGATTCACAATAGTTGATTACATCGCGAGGTATTTGACCTCTATATGATACATTTTACAAACATTGCATTTGTCTATAAAAGACAAACTTTCATTTCATCGAAAGTTGATAAGTATGCATACCATTTCATAATATATCTAAACTATAAATGACTTAATCTGTCATTTACTTAATAATAATCTTTATTGAACTCAACGACTTGAATGCAAAGTCTTTTCAAATATGCCATGAATGACTCTAAGTAATATCTTTAAAATGAGCAAATGCACAGTGGAAGATTTCTTTAATACCTGAGAATAAACATGCTTTCAAGTGTCAACCAAAAGGTTGGTGAGTTCATTAGTTTATCGTAATCAATCATTTCCATAATTTTAATAGACCACAAGATTTCCTTTATTAATAATCATACACTCGCAAGTGTTTAAAAATCATTCATATGGATTGAACACCTGGTAACCGACATTAACGTCATGCATATAGAATATCCCCAAAACAGAAATCCATCCATATAATATAAACTCGAAGTACTAAAGCATACCATTTTCCTGTATGGGGGGAGTTAGTGCCCATAGATCTACCTTTAGGATTCGCGTCAATTAGGATGTCTGTTCCCCAATTCTTAGGTTACCAAGCTAAAAGGGTGATATTCGATTTCGATAATCCAACCATAGAATGTAGTTTCGATTACTTGTGTCTATTCTGTAAAACATTTATAAAAGCAGCGCATGTATTCTAAGTCCCAAAAATATATTGCAAAAGCATTTAAAAAGGGAGTAATGAAACTCACAATACTGTATTTCGTAGTAAAAATACATATGACGTCATTGAACAAGTGCAAGGTTGGCCTCGGATTCACGAACCTATATTAAGTATATATATATTTATATGTTGGTCAATAACTGTCTAATAATTTAGGTCAGGTCATAGTGTATCGCAATCCTAATGCTCGAGATCGATATGCAAAAGTCATCAAAAGTCTATTTGACGCAAGATAATTTACAAAATTTTTATTCAAGTTTATTATATAACTTAAATAGTCGTTTTATATATTTAAATATATTTATCAGATTTTATTAAAGTAAAAATAATACAAGTCATTTATTAATAAATAAAAATTTATATTGAAATTTATATTAAAATTTATATATGCTAAAAATATACTTGTATGTATCTTAAGTAATATAATTTATAAAGTTCACTTAATATCATAAAAATATAGTGGTATGTAATATTAATGTAAATTATATTACGTGTGGTAAAAATATCTCTGTATCACATATTTATTTGTTATTGATAATAACAATAATAAGTAAAAGTTTTATTATATCGTAATAATAATAATTATTATTATTCTACTAATAATAATAATAACAATATTTATATTTACTAAAGACGATATTAATTATGATAAAATGATAATTCTAATCATGATAATCTTAATAATAACGAAACTTTTTATTATTAACTGTAATAATAATAATATTTCATAAAAATAATAATTCTATTAAAAATGATAATTTTTATTAATAATAATACTAAAATGATAATAAAAATGATATTTTATAATGACAATAATATTTCTATTAACAATAATAGGTTTAGTAAAAATGATAGTTTTAATATTAATAATACTTTTAATAGTAATAGTAATGATAAAAATATTGAAAATGATATTTTTATCTAAATCAATATCTTACCATATTTTAATTTCATCATGATACTCATACTCATTATTTCCTAATCGATTTGTTTAATAGTTTTTAATACTCTTTTATATCGTATTTATAATAATAATAATAATAATAATAATAATAATAATAATAATAATAATAATAATAATAATAATAATAATAATAATAATAATAATAATAATAATAATAATAATAATAATAATAGTAATGATAATGTTAAATAATAATTTTAATGATAATAACGGTAGTAATACTAATAAAAATGACAATTCTTAATAATAATACTTATAACGATAATGATATTGATAATAATAATAATAATTATTATTAGATAATAATTATAACAATGCTAATAATGACGATAGTAATAATAATCATTTTAACAATAAATATACTAAAATTAATAATAATTCAGTTGACTATATCTTTTAATCCGTTCATCGAAATCACACGAGTTCTAAAGGAAAAGTTCTTAATTTTTCGCTAGTTTTTCAACGACATGCATATCATATACCTTATCTCAGTAGCATATGTATCTAATTTAGAATTCAATATAACCTATCTAACGACAATAATAAACATACAATCATGCATGATCCTATATACTCGAGCACTAGTCAGGGATACACTAATAATATATAAAAGTTAAGTTATGAGTGCTCACGTATCAATATTGACATTCAATATTGCAGGAAAGGTACGTAGACGTAATGGAGATGATAAACACTAGATTGCCCTCACGAGTATACCCTCGAATAATACCCATCACCTCCATAGCTATAACCCATAATTTTCTTAATTCCATCTCGCTTGAAAAACCCGTTTTGAAATAACCCGCTCATGACCTCGTCGTAATATTTTATGTATAATACTAATAATAATGTGGAGTAAATATATATATGTAAATCGATTGAGAGAGTTTAGAGAAATATATTTTCAAGTTTCTATGAAATAATGAAACCTATTGAATTCTATTTATAATATATTTTTGAATTATTAAAGTAAATTATTAAAGTATGAATTATTAAAGTAAATTATTAAAGTATGAATTATTAAAGTGAATTATTAAAGTATGAATTATTAAAGTGAATTATTAAAGTGAATTATTAAAGTTAAATTAAAGTAAAAGTAAGGTAAAGGTAAAGTTAAAAAGTATAAAACTATGTACGTATAATAAACTTATAAATATATATTATATTAATTTAAATCGTTATATACAAAATAAAATATAAATATCGTTATCTTTATCATACTGTTTATGTAATGAGTTGTCAAAAGTGGTTCTAGATATTTATAAAAGTTATATACGTTTTAGTAATAAAGTTCTTTTTAAACTGAAAATGTTTTTGTACGTTTGAAACTAAAACAATTAAATATGATAATTTTGTTTTCCAAAACTAAATATTTTTAAGAATCATTTTGTTAAAAGGTTAAAATAATGGAAATCGTTATATCATAAAACGTTTTAGAAAAGTAGAATTAAATATACTCATAATAGGTTTCAAGTTTTTTTTTTTAAATTACCGTTTGTTAGTGAAACGTGGGATAAAGTCCAATGATTAATATAAGTGTATGAAACCATCTTAATGTAAAATGTCGATTTACTTAACTTTTTGATATCTATTTCCTAAGTTATCTATATTCCCAAATTTCACTTTCACCCTAAATAATATGAAAGTTAACTACTTAACACCTATATAGGAAATTGAACAGGAAACTTCACTAACCCTTGTCTAGTTCCCGTTAATTGACACATTTGTTCTTACTTATAAATCACTTTACCATTTTCCGAATATTGTCAAAAAGAATAGATTTCTTAAATCACAGTGGACCTCATAACATAGACCCGTAATCATATTACAATGTATCTGATAATTCAATCATTTGATATTATCTTTTAATTCCGTCGATAAATATATTAAACATATATTGAAATAAATACGTTTATGTAAAGTATTATACATCTAATACATTGTTAACGTTTTCAATTAATATAACTATATTATATATACGTATCTATATACACATAAATATTCGTGAATCGTCGAGCACAGTCAAAAGGTAATTGATTACATGAACACAGTTCAAAGTTTTAGAGATTTCAACATTACAGACTTTGCTTATCGTGTCGGAAATATTACATCATTTAAAGATAAAGTTTAAATTGGTCGGAAATTTCCAGGTTATCACAACTTGAGCCTCGGATGCTTTAAGCGCGGTTTGCGCAGCTTCAAGTTCTTTTTTCAGTTTCACATTCTCTTTCTCAAGACGAGAAGCTTTTTTGCTAGCTTGCTTCGCCGCATTAGGTTGACTTTAAAGTTCAATAACTAAGTTGTCTCGGCGGCGAACATCATCAACTAAGAAACATACTGCAGAATATAAATTCTGCACTCTAGCGCTTTCCATAGTTTCATCATCAACTTTCTGTAGCTCAGCAAGAATATCTTCAGGGATCGCGTGTCCAAACTGTTTAATCTGGTCTGCGGCTGTCTCTCGCTCAATATCAATATGTTCGCGGAGATGATTAGACGTCACGGATGTAATTAGACTCGCTGGGGCAAAGTTTTTGTTAAAAACATCATCGGGAATTTCTTGGGACATATTGAACTGTGGACCCTCTTGTGAACTCTTGGTGAGATCGATAGGCTCTGCACAAAAATATTTGATAAAAATATTATTAAGTAAATGCAGTACGAATGCGAAGAAAGCGCAATAAAGCATGAGTAGATAATTTGCATACCTTCTTCAGACTCTTCACGGGTAGCGCGTTTAGCGCGTTTCTTTGATGTTATTGCTGGATTAGTTGCGGTGCTTTTGCATTTGCCTTTTTCATGGCTATCAGGAATGATATTGGCATTTATCAATGGTTCTTCAATGTCAGTGGCTTCATCACCATCTTCTAGTGAGCGACGATATGAAGTGAATCCTCTAATATCTTTCTCACGCATAAGATTTGCAAGAGGAATCTCTGCAAAAATAGCGCAAAGGTGTTAACAGTAATAAATATGAAAAAATATGTGTTATTCAAAAATAAATTGTGAAATAATGAATGCATACCATCACCATCTGCATCTTTAAAGATGCCTATTTGGTTGGGCTATAGCCAATGGGTAGAAATTCTGCCTACATGAAGAGGCACAATCCCATATGGGCGAATCTGTAGGAGCGCATTTGTAATTAGCTTCAAAGTTTCTTGTTGAAACGCATCAAGTTCAACGCGATCTTTGCTGTTTTTAAAGTATGTGGTTACCCAGGTATCAACATTTTGATACTCGCGAAGGGCAGTAGTTTTAACAAAGAAGAAGGATTGTTGCCAATTGCCAACATTTTCTTTAGGAGTATCCATTACTCCATTGTGGCACTTGAGCGTGAACCAACTAACATCATGAGAAAGAATGGTAGAAAACTTGTGAAAGACATCCAGTGAGACTGGCCTGTTGAGCGCGTTGCAATACATCTCAAAAAGTATGAGCTTTGCAACCGCGTTGGGATGAAATTGACCAGGACTCACTGCGAAAAACTGACACGCACTTAAGAAAAAATCCGCAAGAGGGAACCTAAGGTTGCCCAAATATAATGAAGTTTCGTATATAGCAAAATAATCTTTTGGTGGATTGTTGGCCGTGACACCTGCTGAAGGTGCAATGGGCTCAAATAACTCAAGCATTGGGTAATTAAGCTTGATTTGTGTAAGCTTTTCATCCATAATGAGTGAGTCAAAATGATTAACGGATGGACCAGAAGTAGATAGAGAGGGTGATGTAGACATGATGAAGGTACAATGTAAAGTTTTTTGTGTAAGTAAGCGTGTGCAAAGTAAACGCAGAAAGTTAGATGAATATGTTGAAGATTATGAATGCACTTTTTTGAGAGAGTAAATAGCAAGAGAAAGTGAGCTTTGAAATATGCGGCTGCATCTTCTATTTATACCCTCAAGATTGAAAAATGCCGTTTACATGTAATCATCACAAATCAATGGCTATTAAAATGCGTAGGGATTTCAACGGTTAAAAATATAGCCGTTAGAATAAATGATAAGACGCAGATGATTCATTTGAAAGATATGCATAACTGCGTGTCAACGTATGCATATGCGAATATTTTTAAAAGATCATGCAAACTACAATTTTTATTTTTAGAGTTTATTGTATTACGTTTTCTGCAAAAATGTAACACAATAAACTGGGGGGACTTGATCATATACATACGCATGTATATGTATATTTGAAGTGCGAAAAGCTACTTAAAGACAACAAGACAATAAACCGCGGTAAATGTGAACATACGCGGTGAGACAACAAGACAATAAACCGCATAGGCTTCTCGCAGTACTTGTGCGGAATGCCTAAGTGCGCGCACATCTTACTTCCGCATAGGTCTCAAACCTATAAATAGGGAGCTTGGCCTCTCATTTAAGGTTGTTAATTTTGGAAGAATTTCTCTAACCACATTGATCTCTCTCGTGAGTTTGCTCGAGACTTGATCTTTGTTGTTTAAGGTAATTTACGAAGACCGAGACATGGTTGTTGATCATTTAGCACTTAACGAAATATGACAATAAGATCCCAAAATCCTAATCGACATCCATTGTACTCCCTCATTGCACTCGATCCTTGATTAGCCTTTATTAGATAATCTAGGATTGATCATAAGGCAGATAGTTAGCCAATAAGCCAATGTTGCATTTGTTTTTAGGTTACAATGTTTAGTATTTAATCATTAAAATCGTCGTTTTTAAATAAGCCAAATACAGACAGCTATTTACCCTTGAGAGTGGTTGTTATTATGGCTTCGTCCTAATTGAACAGTATAATTACCATTTTCCAAATGAATATATATATATATATATATATATATATATATATATATATATATATATATATACATATATATATATATACATATATATATATATAATTTATATAATAATTACCCTTTTCATAATCTTTGTGGGATAAGACAACTTTCTCAATCATTATAAATAGTATGTTGATAATGGATCATATATCCAACTCGTGTAAGTAACTACATTTCTAACTTATTTATGTGTGTTGAAAAAGGAGAAATCGTTTTCTTTTCTTCTTTTAATTAAGTATTTCACATCTTCTTTTTTTTTTTTTTTTTTGAAAGGCAAACTTATAATCTACACACAAAACCACAAATATTTATATCTTACTGCCTCAAGTGAGGCTTGAACCCACAACCTCTTGGTTGAAGGGTTCCTGTCATACTGCCAGGCCAAGGACCCTTTGGTTAAGTATTTCACATCTTAACACCCTCAACGATTCCCCATGTCCTTTGAGTCATAAAATAGGGAGAAATCAAGTGAACACCTGTAATGACCCTGGATTTTTCAACGTTTATTTATTAATAATTATTATTATTAATACGTATAATTAAACGAATGTATGTTATTACATTTACATGTCGCCATGATTGCCCGAACTTGACTTTAATTTCCCGAAACGTCTTTGTGACACACGAAACTTTCACGAATAATATTTTCAGATATTATTTACATTCATGATTAGTTTTATTAATCATTTTAATTAACTAAGGTTATTAGTTAGTTACATGGGCTTTAATTGGATTTATTTGTTAATTACATACAACTTGGGCTTTATATTTGTACATGGACTTAAAGAGCCCACCCTACATCTTATATGGATTAACTAGCCCATTTATACTACTTGTAAGTATTATTTAGTATTGTAACTAGTTAGTTTATTTCATTAAGGATCTAGTTACCACATCTTTCCCATAAAACTACCTCTTTTATCCAACTTTTTAAGACTTTACTTGCAAGTAACTAGTGTGCAAACTTCTCCCTCCTTATTCCCTCTAAACCGTCGGTTTTGGCTAGAATAAGGGGAGTTTTGTTTCTTTTTTTTTTACTACTTCATTCATACTACTCTTCACTTCTCACACACACTTCAACTTGCATCTCAACTTCTCTCTCTTTTCTCTCTCAAATTGTAAGTAGCAAGACTTGTGTTCTTCCTTTTCTTTTCTCCAAAAACCGAATACTAAGCACCTAAATCATCATCATCTTTGTTCTTTGTTGTTAATTGTTTGTAGTTGTTAGTTGTTGTTACTTTGTTACTTGTTATTATTTACTTACTAGTTTCCAAGAATCAAACTCTTTAGTTTCATTCTTCATAATATCTTGTATTTACAAGAACAAACAAGAACTAACTTACTAGTTATGTTCTACATATACTTTCTTAAAAGATTGCAAGTTCATGTGTTGATTAAAATCATACTTGTGATTCATGAAGTAAACTTCAAGTTTACTTACTTAAAGATCAAACTTTGGTTTGAATCTTTAAAGTATGAACAACCATGAACAAATTAACTTGTTTATTTAGTTTGTTACTTCATATTATGCACTTAATTTCATTTTTGTTGGTTGATATTGGTCAAATGTTACTAGTTAACTTTGATCTCATTAATCTTGAACTAAAGTTAACTTTAAAAGTTCAAGAACATGTAAGTAAACTTTCTATTATTATAACTTGGTACACTTATATTAGATCTAGACTTTTGAGTCTTGGATCTTCAAGATCAAACTAAGAACTATGTTCTACCTTAAGATCTTGATTTCATGAGTTTACTTTCAAGTTTGTAACTTATTATTAGTTTTAAAGTTCATGTATGTGTTAGATCTAAGACTTTGATGTAACTTTGGTTCATCAAACTTCATACAACTCTTAAGTGAGTTGTGCTTCATGTCTTAGACTTTCACTTGGGTTATGATGGTCAAACCTTGGTGAAAATGATGCAAACACATCAACGAGTTGTACACTTGAAGCTACATGCATCAAGGATGAGAACCGTGATAAGCATCGAACACCAAGAACCACCGGAACCTACTGACCTGTCTGTTTTCTGTATTCTGGGTCTGATCAGTAAGACTAGGGCTGTTGTGATTATGATTTTCAAATATTTCTGTTCGATTAGATAACTTTTCATATAGGACTCGTCTTAATCCGAGTTACGGTTTTGGATTTATGGCCCTCCGATCGTCACTATGTCCTTTTAACGTTGTGCAGAAATTTCTGACCTACTCGCACTTAGACCGTCGCCACGGTCAAATGAAGACGAATTTGCTTCTGTAAATTTTACCACACTTAAAGGACTCATATACGGAGCCATGGCCACTGGTTTCACCTCATTTCAGTAAGGGTAGAGGCCATGGTGACTGATCGAAGTCAGACTTTGTTTTAAACTACTTTCATAAACGAAACCTACTTTACACCTTTTGTTTGATGATGAATGATGATGACCTTTAAGACCTTATTTACATACTTTTAAACCTTTTCGAACGATTTACTGTACTATTTGACTTAGGTTGAGGACCCTTTTGGACAACCTTCATTACTTGCTTACTTTCCGAGTCATACTTTACCGCTACTTTATCATTGTGAGTTATAGCATTCCCTTTTTACTTTAACTTATTTTGGGAACTGAGAATACATATGGATTTTATGTTTTACATACTAGGCACGAGTACCGAAACTTATATATGTGTGGGTTATATAACGGAAGAAACATTCCCTTTAGCTCGGTAACCTTTAGTCATTGGTTTTTGAACCGATGAACGCGAATCTTAGATATGGATCCATAGGGTTTGACATCCCCACTCGGGCTAGTAGCGCTAGCATTTAACGAGTGTTTAATACTTCGTAGACATACACACTTGCCAAGTGTACTTTTAGGGGGTATAAACGTTAAGTTAGTTACCAAGTGCCCACGGTTAACATATACTTTATCATACAGTTTTGAAACGCTCTTTGTAGCACTGAAATCTCGTGGCCTACCTTACATACTGTTATACTTAAACTATAGCTCACCAACCTTTGTGTTGACATTTTTAAGCATGTTTTTCTCAGGTGCTTAAGGTTGCTTCCACTGTGTACTAGTCTTGCTGTAGACACCCGCTGCTTTAGAGATGTCACTGCATGAACGTTATCTTGCATTCATAAACTTTATTACTTTTGAACTATGACTTGTAACGACCATTGTGGTCACATACACTTATTATTTGCTTCTACTTAGTGAAGCGTGCTTTTGGATTGTAAAACATTTGATGTCGGTTATGACGTCACCTTTTTATCGTGAATGCAACTTCTTTTATTACAGCATATAGTACTTAACCTTGTAATGATCCCGCTGTTGATGATTCGTACACGATGGTTTTGTACGGGGCATCACATTTGGTATCAGAGCATTGGTTGTAGGGAATTAGGTTGCATTAGTGAGTCTAAGACCGACCCGAGTAGGATTCACTAATAGGACTAATCTACAACTTGCTAGTTTACTTGTTTCCGCTGGACTTACTGCATGCTGCTGCTTACTTTTACTGCTATATGCCATATGCTATTACATGATTTCACTACTGTATGAAATTACTTGCTTTCGATTGTATGCTACTTCTGTACGATTCGTTATTATTGCCATGCTACTTATTGTTATACATGATTTAAACTGTTGGCCTAATACGTGCTTGCTTTATAACTTACTGACATGGAAAATTTATTTTTCCTTGTTCAGATGTCGGATGTACCACCTGCTATCGTTTTGGGCAGTTTAGACTCGTCAGCCACCCCACCTGCTGCTGCTGCCGACACACCGATCCCGCTACCCACGAGTGACCCCGGCGCTTCATCTTCCGGGACTAGCAGCCAGGCGCCTGCACCAGTGGCTACTATTGACGGACACGTGGACCCTACAGAGATTTCAGCTCCGTCTGCTCCCAGATCCTCGGAGCCACAGCCCCGCATCGGTGGAGTTGTGATTCCCGCGGAGTTCGGGGAGGGGCCACTCCGTAACCATATGCGCATGCCGTGCTGACACGCTCCTAATAGACGTTTAGTGCCGATTCCACCATTCAGACACAGAGAGATGTTGGCCACCTTCGGACTGCCAGTTCAGCCACCCGTGCCACCACCACATGATTCGGATGACTCATCATCCACCGATTCTTCATCAGATGATTCTTCATCAGACTCCAGTGACGACGAGGACCCTGCTGACGTACCTATACAGGCACCCTCCACCCCTCCGAAGAAGCGGTACCGTCCTGATGGCACCGTCATTCCAGGGGTGAATGGAGGTCGTGCTTTCACTGACGCTTTTGGTCGGCGTCGGAGGGTTACTGCCCGTAAGCGGCTTGTGCCGTACCCTGCCGACCCACAAGTGCGTAAGAAACCCCGTTACGTACTGACTATTACTGGAGCCGGGACATCTGCACCCCGTTTCGTGCGGTCTGCACCACCCGCTACACCAACACCATCCGCTCCACCGGCCCCACCTGCACCACCAGCACCGCCCGCCCCACCAGCTCCCACTGTAGAGGAATTGACAAGGGAGGTGGGAATCCTCCGAGCTCGGGTTACTGAGCTCGAGGAGCAGTTGGCTCAGGTTTTAGATGTGGCGACCCGACAAAATCGTCATTGACGGCGCCGCTAACTTAGGTCCTGTTACGTGGTCGTAGTCCCTATATGAGACTCGTTTGACCAAAATTATGTCGTATTCATTTAAAAAGTACAAGACTCGCAAAGTTTAGTTTAAAAAACCATTCGACAACAAGTTAAAGTTTACAAAAGTTACAAAGTGTAAATGAAATAACTTGCGACATAATATAAGTTGAAAATCACGGTTGCTATAAATAGCGTAAGTATGTAAACATTTGTTTGAATCCAAAGGTGCTATCACTAGCGTATGCATGTATGCTTGACTCCAATCAAAGTAATCAAAGTGCGTGGAAGCATGTATCAATTAGCCAAGTATGAACCTGAGAAAACATGTAGAAAACTGTCAACGAAAAATGTTGGTGAGATCATAAGTGTATTTGTAAAAGTATGTTTTTGAACCACAAGGTTTAGTATCAAATCGTATACATCTCAAAAGATGTGTTTGTATTAAAGCGTATACATCTCAAAAGATGTTGTTTGTAAACCACAAGATTTAGTATAAAGTGAATATCAAGCGTATACATCCCAAAGGATGTTGTATGTATCACGAGCACCCAATTACCAGAACTCAACTGAATCCTACCTCTGCATAATAGTGTTAGAACCTACACTATACACCAAAAATACGTTTCATCCGTCAGATGAGGGTTCGTCAAACCCGTATGGCCACACAACATAATTTCTCGCTCACACCCTACAAGTGTAACTAATGGTAATTGGACTTGAGGATTTTTGTTCTAACTCGTAGGTATCTTTGCTCTTGTATTCGTATTTGTTCAAAGTATAAAATTATGAAAAAAATGTATACAAATGAAATGTATATAAGTATGTAATGTATATGTTTCTCAGCCCACAATTTAAAAGTATAAAAGTATTTGAAAAGGTGGGACTATGATCTCACCTCGAGTGCATGAGTATAAAGGTACTTCACAAAGTAAACGTGTGCATGAAAGTTGTTTAGCCTTGACCTAAACAAGTAAGTTGTATCAATTAACCGGTTACGACACAAGGTCGAGCGAAATGTGTTCAATTAGTCCTATGGCTCGTTATGACTCGAATAGTATAGCAAGTGAATCACGTTGTCAAGTTTCATGCAAGAATCAAGTATGAACGCATGTTAGAACGTTTGCATAAGTGTTTTGTTAAGTTTGACTAAAAGTCAAACTTGGTCAAAGTCGACAAAAAAGTCAACGGGGTCGGGTCGGGTCCCGGACTATTTTCTAAGCTTAGAAATCATATATGAGCATGTTGTCCAAGTTTCATGTTGATCGGGGGTGCGTAACATACATAGAATTGAACGAAAATTGACGTTTTTGGGCAGTCTGCCTCAGATGTGCCGCATCTAAGGCAGATGCGCCGCATCTGCAGCTGTATCAGCAAATTCTGGGGCAGTTTTCACTTATACGATTTCAACTTCAAACGATCATAACTTTTGACTCGTTAACATTCAAAACACGTATCTTATATCGTTAGAAAGGTAATTTAAAAAGGAATATAACTAAACACATTTCAGGAATCAAATCCATCATTAACAACAATGAAAACCTCATCAAATGATCATTAAACGTTCAAAATCAAAGTTTCAAGTTCACAAAACGCATTTCTTGACTCGGGAATCCAATTTACACATACGATACATCGTTTTGAAGGTAATGAAACATACAATACAATTAAACACTTACTAACAACATTAACAAGCATTCAAGGCATCAAAATCCCGTTTTAAGGTTCATCAAACCCTAATCAAAATTATGAATTCAACAATTTTGTAAATGAAGCTTTTCTAAATCAACCTACACATCAATTTGAAGCTAATGATGCTAGTAACACTTTTAATACATGAACTTTAATATTTAAACAATATTAACTCATTCAAAATCAAAGATTAAGCAAGCACTTTTCATGTTCAAGATAGTTACACCAAAAACAACAAATCGAGCAAACAAAACGTATATTCATGCTAGACACGAGCCATAGACACTAACTAACACCATTTCAAGTATATAAAATGAATTTAGAGAAATCTAGTGTTTTAGAAACGTTACCCAAACGAGATGAAGTTGGTATCAAATTGTAGAGGATGAAGAGAGGATTCCAAATATGTAATTTGTTTTGTTGTAAGCCTCCTAGATAGAATTTAGATGATGAATGATTGAATTGGGTGTTTGTGTGTTCTTGAGATGGAGAGAAAAAGAGATGAGGGAGATGATGAAAATGAATGAATGGTAGAAAGTGGGTTGACTAGTTGACCTAGTCAACTAGTTTGCCCACTTGGCAACTCCGGTCCCTCGAGTTTAAAAGCGGGTGCGGGATTTTACTGAATGAATATTTTAAAAACGCAAATTAACGAGCGATGTTATAATTAAATAACGGGAATATTAAGAACGTTAGTTAATGAAAGATACAAATTTAGATAACGAAAGATATTATCTATAAAAAAAAGACGGTGTTAAAAATAAATTTAACGAAAAAATGCGGGTTGTTACATTACCTACACCTTAAAAGAAATTTCGTCCCGAAATTTAGTTAGAAGTAGTAGTCGTTGTTTCTCCCTCGAGATCTTGCGTTGCCAATTCCACGAATAAGTGAAGGTACTTCCTTGGACATTCCAACGAACCTTGACCGTCGGGATTTTATGTTGTTTCAAAGTTTGGTTTCATGATTCAAAATTTCAACCGGTTCTCCTAGGAAGTGAAGTTTATCGTTGATAGTAAGTTCATCGAAGAGGATAACAAGTTCTTGTTTCGCAAGACACACCTTTAAGTTTGATACAAAGAATGTAGGATGAACGGAATTTGTTTGAGTCGGAAGTTCGAAACGGTAAGGAATGGGCACAACACGCCCCAAGATTTCAAAAGGATTAAAAATATCGCGAATTTAGCTTTCTACGTTTCCGAAACGAACTACAACTTTTCAAGGTGCGACTTTTAACGTTACGCGGTTTCCCACATGGAATTCGAAAGGTATACATCTAACAATGGCATAGCTCCTTTGGCGACTACGGGCCGTCTCGAGCCTTTCTCAGATTGGAAGGATTTTAACGGTTACACCATGAATGAGTCCAGGTTCGGTGACTTGATTATCATTTACTTGGTTCTACAAAAGGAGAATGACGTTTCCGGTCATATAAGATTTCAAAAGGTGTGACGTTAAGACTTGAACGATAACCATCGTTGTAAGAGAATTTGGTTAAAGGCAAAGACTTTTCTCAAGAAATTTTGAAGTTGATAACACAAATTCGTATTATGGTTCCCCAGGTTCAAATCGTACATTTGCTTTATTCGTCGGTGCGTGGATGATACGCGGTACCCATGTTTAAACACGGTCCCGAGGCTTTTTGTAAGGTACCCTGAAATTTAGAAGTGAAACGAGAATCTCGATCCGAGACGAGGTACATTTCCTCAAGATATATTTGAACAAGTTTTTTTTTTTTCAAGAATTTCGCGCCGCGAAAGATTTATCGGTTTCCGAAAACGTTCGTTAGGACTATTCACCCTCGTGGCGAATACTAGTATAATGTGAAGAGTCTCTCTCTCCATTGAGAATTTAGAATAAAGATTTCCTTAAACGGAAATACGAGTGTAAGGCGAGAGAAGTTTCCGCCTCGATGTGAGCATAACAAGCATATTGTAGTTCGTCGATAAAATTGTAAGAAAACGAGATAGTATACAAGTGTAACATATGTTTGAAGTTGAAAGAATTTGTCATCCGTTCGGAAGCATAAGTATGGTTCGATAATAATCGACGATGTGTCCCAGGTATGGTTGTTATCAGTATTCTCGGAATTGTCGGATGTCCAAACAAGAAAAATGAAATCATGTACATGGCACATGGTGGTGATTAGGTTGATCGAGTCCAATCACCATCACGTGTCATTAGAACTTTGGTATGAATTACCGTAATATAACCACGTTGATCGAGTGTCGTTATATTACGCTATCTCATACCTCCATTCCCACATCACTCCATAGATTCAAGTTCGTGTAATCGTGAAAATTTAAAATGAATAAAGTGTAACGACGTCTCTAACGTGACTCGTATTGAATCGAAAGAATTAGTGCAACTCTAAAGAAGCGTTCCTCGAGGGAAATGTATAAATGAGTGTCACGTCAATGCGGTTCAAGTCAAACAATAATGTATTCCGGTACGAGAAGTGTAACGAATCATGATAACGAATAGTACACAACCGTGGTGATAAATAGTGATGACGAGACTCACCTAGAGTAGTGGTGGTAGTAACACAAAATGGTAGATAGTAAGGAACACCGGTGTGACACCGATAGTAAGTTGAGACGGTTGGCGAATAACAACGTGGGAGACAGAGTTCCCGAACTAGTGTGACTAATGAAGTCGTCGTCATCATTACGCGTATGAATCTTGAATTTACGCGTGTTACCAGAAAGTTGCAGAATACAAGTTCGTATGATGAAAACTTGGTACCATTAAGAAGTTTGCCTAAGAATGATTCAAGTATAATGCACAAGTAGTCAAGTAAGTGCTATCTATAGCAAATGTATGCCAGAATGCAATGATTTACTATCCGGTTGTAGTCTAGATTCACTAATGCGTCCTAACGACTCTGTCAGACACACTAATGCACATCCTAGTTCCCTACAACTAACGCTCTGATATCATCTGTGGCGACCCGACAAAATCGTCATTGACGGCGCCGCTAACTTAGGTCCCGTTACGTGGTCGTAGTCCCTATATGAGACTCGTTTGACCAAAATTATGTCGTATTCATTTAAAAAGTACAAGACTCGCAAAGTTTAGTTTACAAAACCATTCGACAACAAGTTAAAGTTTACAAAAGTTACAAAGTGTAAATGAAATAACTTGCGACATAATATAAGTTGAAAATCACGGTTGCTATAAATAGTGTAAGTATGTAAACATTTGTTTGAATCCAAAGGTGCTATCACTAGCGTATGCATGTATGCTTGACTCCAATCAAAGTAATCAAAGTGCGCGGAAGCATGTATCAATTAGACAAGTATGAACCTGAGAAAACATGTAGAAAACTGTCAACGAAAAACGTTGGTGAGATCATAAGTGTATTTGTAAAAGTATGTTTTTGAACCACAAGGTTTAGTATCAAATCGTATACATCTCAAAAGATGTGTTTGTATTAAAGCGTATACATCTCAAAAGATGTTGTTTGTAAACCATAAGATTTAGTATAAAGTGAATATCAAGCGTATACATCCCAAAGGATGTTGTATGTATCACGAGCACCCAATTACCAAAACTTAACTGAATCCTACCTCTGCATAATAGTGTTAGAACCTACACTATACACCGAAAATACGTTTCATCCGTCAGATGAGGGTTCGTCAAACCCGTATGGCCACACAACATAATTTCTCGCTCACACCCTACAAGTGTAACTAATGGTAATTGGACTTGAGGATTTTTGTTCTAACTCGTAGGTATCTTTGCTCTTGTATTCGTATTTGTTCAAAGTATAAAAGTATGAAAAGAATGTATACAAATGAAATGTATATAAGTATGTAATGTATATGTTTCTCAGCCCACAATTTAAAAGTATAAAAGTATTTGAAAAGGTGGGACTATGATCTCACCTCGAGTGCACGAGTATAAAGGTACTTCACAAAGTAAACGTGTGCATGAAAGTTGTTTAGCCTTGACCTAAACAAGTAAGTTGTATCAATTAACCGGTTACGATACAAGGTCGAGCGAAATGTGTTCAATTAGTCCTATGGCTCGTTACGACTCGAATAGTATAGCAAGTGAATCACGTTGTCAAGTTTCATGCAAGAATCAAGTATGAACGCATGTTAGAACGTTTGCATAAGTTTTTTGTTAAGTTTGACTAAAAGTCAAACTTGGTCAAAGTCAACAAAAAAGTCAACGGGGTCGGGTCGGGTCCCGGACTATTTTCCTAAGTTTAGAAATGATATATGAGCATGTTGTCCAAGTTTCATGTTGATCGGGGGTGCGTAGCATACATAGAATTGAACGAAAATTGACGTTTTTGGGCAGTCTGAGGCAGATGCGCCGCATCTGCAGCTGTATCAGCAAATTCTGGGGCAGTTTTCACTTATACGATTTCAACTTCAAACGATCATAACTTTTGACTCGTTAACATTCAAAACACGTATCTTATATCGTTGGAAAGGTAATTTAAAGAGGAATACAACTAAACACGTTTCATGAATCAAATCCATCTTTAACAACAATGAAAACCTCATCAAATGATCATTAAACGTTCAAAATCAAAGTTTCAAGTTCACAAAACGCATTTCTTGACTCGGGAATCCAATTTACACATACGATACATCGTTTTGAAGGTAATGAAACATACAATACAATTAAACACTTACTAACAACATTAACAAGCATTCAATGAATCAAAATCCCGTTTTAAAGTTCATCAAACCCTAACCAAAATCATGAATTCAACAATTTTGTAAATGAAGCTTTTCTAAATCAACCTACACATCAATTTGAAGCTAATGATGCTATTAACACTTTTAATACATGAACTTTAACATTTAAACAACATTAACTCATCCAAAATCAAAGATTAAGCAAGCACTTTTCATGTTCAAGATAGTTACACCAAAAACAACAAATCGAGCAAACAAAACGTATATTCATGCTAGACACGAGCCATAGACACTAACTAACACCATTTAAAGTATATAAAACGAATTTAGAGAAATCTAGTGTTTTAGAAACGTTACCCAAACGAGATGAAGTTGGTATCAAATTGTAGATGATGAAGAGAGGATTCCAAATATGTAATTTGTTTTGTTGTAAGCCTCCTAGATCGAATTTAGATGATGAATGATTGAATTGGGTGTTTGTGTGTTCTTGAGATGGAGAGAAAAAGAGATGAGGGAGATGATGAAAATGAATGAATGGTAGAAAGTGGGTTGACTAGTTGACCTAGTCAACTAGTTTGCCCACTTGGCAACTCCGGTCCCTCGAGTTTAAAAGCGGGTGCGGGATTTTACCGAACGAATATTTTAAAAACGCAAATTAACGAGCGATGTTATAATTAAATAACGGGAATATTAAGAACGTTAGTTAACGAAAGATACAAATTTAGATAACGAAAGATATTATCTACAAAAAAAAGACGGTGTTAAAAATAAATTTAACGAAAAAATGCGGGATGTTACATTAGACATCCTACACCCACCTTCACCGTAGGACCTTTTGTATTAGATTTCATGATGTAATCTAGTTGTAGTTTCGTATTTCACTTATGTATTGTACGAACTTACTCAGCTGTATGAAACTTATTATTATTAGTGGAACTTTGCGTTATTTAATTCTTGCACGATGTTCTATTTACATTACTGTACGATGATTCTGTGGTATTTGTACCTAGATGCGTTATTTAATAACATGTGATGTTTTGATTCCATGTTGGTTACTATATACTGTATTATTACTACTTGCATACTGGATTTTGACTTGAGTAAAAATTTTTGTTTAGAACATCATGGCTAACGGTCGATCCACACATACTGCTGCTCAAATTAAAGAGATGATCCAAGAACGTGTAGCCGCAGCCCTAGCAGAAAGAAACCTTCAAGCTCCACTGCCACCACCACCGGTTCGAAATGGGTGTACTTACAAGGAATTCCAGAGCTGCAAACCACATAACTTCAGTGGAACCGAGGGACCGGTTGGTCTCACCAGATGGTTCGAGAAACTTGAATTAGTATTCCGAGTTAGCAACTGTTCAGAGGACAGCAAAACCAAATTTGCTTCTTGCACGCTATCTGACAGCGCGCTCACATGGTGGAACACAATGGCACAGGCACAAGGCATTGATGAGGCGTATGCTACGCCATGGGAAGCATTTAAGTGTGCCATGATCGAGGAGTATTGTCCGAGAACCGAAATACAAAAGATGGAAATGGAATTCATGCAGTTAAAGGCCGTTGGGAACAACCTTGATAGTTACAACAGGAGATTTTTGGAATTAGCCCTGATGTGTCCGACAATGGTCACCTCGGAATTCAAACGAATGGAAAGGTACTTCTGGGGACTCCCTAAGAGCATTAAGGGAAACGTCACCTCGTCCAAGCCACCGAATGTTCCCGAAGCGATGCGCATGGCACATACTTTAATGAATCAAATAACCATTGATGAACCGGAGAAAACTAAATCTGAAGCGGGTACTAGTGAGAAGCGCAAATGGGATAACCACAAAAACAACAACAACAACAGGGGAAGGAACTATGAACAGAACCCGGCGAAATGACATGAGGGTTTCAGAGGAAACAACAACGGTGGAAACCCCAACCCCAACAACAACACCAACTCCAACCCAAACTACAAGGGAACCCTACCTCAATGCAAGAGGTGTTACAAACACCACACTGGGTATTGCAATGTTGTCTACGAGAAGTGCCAACGGTCTGGACATGTTGGAAAAGACTGCAAGGTCACCACTTTGAATGGGAAGCCGAACCCCACAGGGCCAAGGAAGTGTTACGAATGCGGGCAGACAGGCCATTTCAGAAATGCGTGTCCAAATAAGCGAAAAGATGGCGGACCACCGCGCGCTAGAGCTTTCAATGTTAATGCAAGGGACGCACGCGAAAACCCTGACTTGGTGACAGGTATATTCAAAATCAACAATCTTTTAGCTTCTGTCTTGTTTGATACTGGTGCGGATAGAAGTTATGTATGTAGACATTTTTGCGATAAGATTAATTGGTCTTTAGTCCCGTTAAAAGAGAGTATGCTTGTCGAGGTCGCCAATGGAAAACTTGAAAAGGTTGACCATATTAGTCGTGGAGCTATTATCAACATAGCTGGTGCAGATTTCGAAATTGATTTGATACCTATCAAACTGGGAAGTTTTGACGTGATAGTCGGTTTGGATTGGTTGAGCAAGATAAGGGCCGATATTATCTGTGGAGATAAAGCACTTCGCATACCATAAGGAGATGGTGAGCCACTGATCATCTACGGAGAGAGATGTACCTCGAAGCTGAACCTCATTAGTTGCGTGAAAGCGCAAAAGATCATGAAGAAGGGACGTTTTGCTATCCTAGCGCATGTGAAAATAGTAGAAACTGAGGTAAAGAGCGTGAACGACGTTCGAATTATGAACGAATTTTCTGATGTCTTCCCAGAGGAATTTCCTGGATTGCCACCGCAAAGAGCAGTGGAGTTTCAGATTGATTTAGTGCCAAGAGCTGCACCTGTAGCTCGCGCACCTTATAGACTCGCACCTTCCGAGATGCAAGAATTACAGAGTCAACTACAAGAGCTGTTAGATCGAGGGTTTATCCAACCAAGTTTCTCGCCTTGGGGCGCACCTGTTCTGTTTGTGAAGAAGAAGGATGGATCCTTCCGTATGTGTATCGACTACCGTGAACTCAACAAATTGACAATCACGAATCGGTATCCTCTTCCACGAATTGATGATCTCTTTGATCAACTACAAGGATCGAGTGTTTACTCTAAGATCGATTTGCGATCCGGCTATCACCAGCTGAGGGTGAAAGAAAGCGATGTAATGAAGACTGCATTTAGAACTCGTTATGGTCATTATGAGTTTCTCGTGATGCCATTCGGATTAACCAATGCACCTACCGTATTCATGGACCTCATGAATCGTGTCTGCAAGCCGTACTTGGATAAGTTTGTTATCGCCTTCATAGATGATATCCTCATCTACTCTAAGAGCGAAGAAGAACATGAGCAACACCTCCGACTAGTGCTTGAACTCTTGAGATAAGAGCAACTTTACGCCAAATTCTCCAAGTGTGAATTTTGGTTGAAGGAAGTTCAATTTCTGGGTCATGTTGTGAGCGACCAGGGTATCAAAGTTGACCCCGCCAAGATTGAAGCTATCAGCAAGTGGGAGACCCCCACTACTCCGACGCATATTTGCCAATTCCTAGGTCTCGCCGATTACTATCGAAGGTTCATTGATGGATTTTCTCTGATTGCGCGTCCCTTGACCGCGCTGACTCACAAGGGCAAGAAGTTCATTTGGGAACCCGCACACGAATCAGCATTTCAAACTTTGAAGAAGAAGTTAACCACCGCACCTATCCTATCACTTCCCGAAGGCAGTGACGACTTTATTGTTTATTGTGATGCATCGAAGACTGGTTTTGGTTGTGTACTGATGCAACGATCAAAAGTTATTGATTATGCCTCCCGCCAATTGAAGATTCACGAGCGGAACTACACTACTCACGATCTTGAACTTGGAGCCGTTGTCTTTGCACTCAAATTGTGGAGACACTATTTGTATGGAACTAAGAGCACTATCTTCACCGACCACAAGAGTCTCCAGCACATCTTTGATCAGAAGCAACTGAATATGAGACAGCGTCGATGGATCGAGATGCTAAACGACTCTGATTGTGAACTTCGCTATCATCCTGGCAAGGCCAATGTTGTAGCTGACGCTTTGAGCTGAAAGGAGAGGATGGCACCTCTTCGTGTTAGGGCTCTGAACATCACCATCCATTCGAATCTCAACAGTCAGATCTGAGTAGCCCAAGATGAGGCTCTCAAGGAGGAGAATATATCTCATGAACATTTGAACATTCTTGTCTCTCGATTCGAGGTTAGGGAGTCTGGACTCCGATGTTATGCCGGAAGAATTTGGGTACCTCTTTATGGAGATCTACGGAACCTTATACTTGATGAAGCACACAAATTGAGATATTCAATTCACCCCGGAGCGGGCTAGATGTATCACGATCTTAAGGAACAATATTGGTGGCCGAATCTTAAGAAAGACGTTGCAACTTATGTTGGGAAGTGTTTGACTTGCTCGAAGGTTAAAGCCGAGCATCAGAGACCTTCTGGGTTACTTCAACAGCTGGAAATCCCACAATGGAAGTAGGAAAGGATCACAATGGATTTCATCACCAAGCTACCAAAGACGGTGGGCGGATACGATACTATTTGGGTTATTGTTGACCGCCTTACCAAATCTGCACACTTCCTAGCGATGAAGGAGACGGATACAATGGAAAGACTTGCTCATCTATACATCAAGGAGGTTGTATCTCATTATGGTGTACCTTTATCAATCATCTTAGATCGCGATCCCCGTTTTGCTTCTAGGTTTTGGCGTTCTTTGCAAGAAGCCATGGGAACTCGTCTTGACATGAGTACTGCTTATCACCCTCAGACTGACGGGCAAAGTGAACGAACAATTCAGACTTTGGAAGACATGTTGCGTGCATGTGTCATCGATTTCAGAAAGGCCTGGGAAAGGCATTTGCCACTCGCCGAATTTTCTTACAACAATAGTTATCACTCAAACATTAATGCCGCACCTTTTGAAGCATTGTATGGCCGCAAGTGCCGATCTCCTATTTGTTGGGTCAAAGTAGGCGAAAAGCAAATCACCGGACCCGAGGTAGTCCACGAAACCACGGAGAAGATTGCTCAGATTCAAGCTAGGCTTAAGACTGCCCGCGATCGTCAAAAGAGTTATGCAGACCTCAAACGTAAAGACTTTGAATTCAACGTGGGCGACCGTGTAATGTTAAAGGTTGCACCTTGGAAAGGTGTGATCCGTTTTGGAAAACCTGGAAAGTTGAACCCATGATACATTGGTCCTTTCGAAATTTTGGAACGTGTTGGACCCGTTGCTTATCGTTTGGATCTACCAGCACAATTGAGCTCAGTTCATCCTACCTTCCACGTGTCAAACTTGAAGAAGTGTCTTGCGGCACCGGAACTTATCATACCACTGGAAGAACTTACAATTGACGACAAACTCCACTTCGTGGAAGAGCCTGTTGAGATTATGGATCGTGAGATCAAAACTTTGAAACGCAAAAAGATTCCGAGTGTATGAGTACGATGGAATGCCAAACGAGGACCTGAGTTTACTTGGGAACGAGAGGATCAAATGATGCGGAAGTATCCTCACCTTTTTCCGACTCCTCCATCTACCTCAGCTTAAAATTTCGGGACGAAATTTTCTTTAACAGGTGGGTAATGTAACGACCCTGGATTTTCCAACGTTTATTTATTAATAATTATTATTATTAATACGTATGATTAAACGAATGTATGTTATTACATTTACATGTCGCCATGATTGCCCGAACTTGACTTTAATTGCCCGAAACGTCTTTGTGACACACGAAACTTTCACGAATAATATTTTCAGATATTATTTACATTCATGATTAGTTTTATTAATCATTTTAATTAACTAAGGTTATTAGTTAGTTACATGGGCTTTAATTGGATTTATTTGTTAATTACATACAACTTGGGCTTTATATTTGTACATGGACTTAAAGAGCCCACCCTACATCTTATATGGATTAACTAGCCCATTTATACTACTTGTAAGTATTATTTAGTATTGTAACTAGTTAGTTTATTTCATTAAGGATCTAGTTACCACATCTTTCCCATAAAACTACCTCTTTTATCCAACTTTTTAAGACTTTACTTGCAAGTAACTAGTGTGCAAACTTCTCCCTCCTTATTCCCTCTAAACCGTCGGTTTTGGCTAGAATAAGGGGAGTTTTGTTTCTTTTTTTTACTACTTCATTCATACTACTCTTCACTTCTCACACACACTTCAACTTGCATCTTAACTTCTCTCTCTTTTCTCTCTCAAATTGTAAGTAGCAAGACTTGTGTTCTTCCTTTTCTTTTCTCCAAAAACCGAATACTAAGCACCTAAATCATCATCATCTTTGTTCTTTGTTGTTAATTGTTTGTAGTTGTTAGTTGTTGTTACTTTGTTACTTGTTATTATTTACTTACTAGTTTCCAAGAATCAAACTCTTTAGTTTCATTCTTCATAATATCTTGTATTTACAAGAACAAACAAGAACTAACTTACTAGTTATGTTCTACATATACTTTCTTAAAAGATTGCAAGTTCATGTGTTGATTAAAATCATACTTGTGATTCATGAAGTAAACTTCAAGTTTACTTACTTAAAGATCAAACTTTGGTTTGAATCTTTAAAGTATGAACAACCATGAACAAATTAACTTGTTTATTTAGTTTGTTACTTCATATTATGCACTTAATTTCATGTTTGTTGGTTGATATTGGTCAAATGTTACTAGTTAACTTTGATCTCATTAATCTTGAACTAAAGTTAACTTTAAAAGTTCAAGAACATGTAAGTAAACTTTCTATTATTATAACTTGGAACACTTATGTTAGATCTAGACTTTTGAGTCTTGGATCTTCAAGATCAAACTAAGAACTATGTTCTACATTAAGATCTTGATTTTATGAGTTTACTTTCAAGTTTGTAACTTATTATTAGTTTTAAAGTTCATGTATGTGTTAGATCTAAGACTTTGATGTAACTTTGGTTCATCAAACTTCATACAACTCTTAAGTGAGTTGTGCTTCATGTCTTAGACTTTCACTTGGGTTATGATGGTCAAACCTTGGTGAAAATGATGCAAATACATCAACGAGTTGTACACTTGAAGCTACATGCATCAAGGATGAGAACCGTGATAATCATCGAACACCAAGAACCACCGGAACCTACTGACCTGTCTGTTTTCTGTATTATGGGTCTGATAAGTAAGACTAGGGCTGTTGTGATTATGATTTTCAAATATTTCTGTTCGAGTAGATAACTTTTCATATAGGACTCGTCTTAATCCGAGTTAGGGTTTAGGATTTATGGCCCTCCGATCATCACTATGTCCTTTTAACGTTGTGCAGAAATTTTTGACCTACTCGCACTTAGACCGTCGCCACGGTCAAATGAAGACGACTTTGCTTCTGTAAATTTTACCACACTTAAAGGACTCATATACGGAGCCATGGCCACTGGTCTCACCTCATTTCAGTACGGTTAGAGGCTGTGGTGACTGATCGAAGTCAGCCTTTGTTTTAAACTACTTTCATAAACGAAACCTACTTTACACCTTTTGTTTGATGATGAATGATGATGACTTTTAAGACCTTATTTACATACTTTTAAACCTTTTCGGACGATTTACTGACTTAGTACTATTTGACTTAGGTTGAGGACCCGTTTGGACAACCTTCATTACTTGCTTACTTTCCGAGTCATACTTTACCGCTACTTTATCATTGTGAGTTATAGCATTCCCTTTTTACTTTAATTTATTTTGGGAACTGAGAATACATGCGGATTTTATGTTTTACATACTAGGCACGAGTACTTAAACTTATATATGTGTGGGTTATATAACGGCAGAAACATTCCCTTTAACTCGGTAAAGTTTAGTCATTGGTTTTTGAACCGGTGAACGCGAATCTTAGATATGGATCCATAGGGTTTGACATCCCCACTCGGGCTAGTAGCGCTAGCATTTAACGAGTGTTTAATACTTCGTAGACATACGCACTTGCCAAGTGTACTTTCAGGGGGTATAAACGTTAAGTTAGTTACCAAGTGCCCACAGTTAACATATACTTTATCATACTGTTTTGAAACGCTCTTTGTAGCACTGAAATCTCGTGGCCTACCTTACATACTGTTATACTTAAACTATAGCTCACCAACCTTTGTGTTGACGTTTTTAAGCATGTTTTTCTCAGGTGCTTAAGGTTGCTTCCGCTGTGTACTAGTCTTGCTGTAGACATCCGCTGCTGTAGAGATGTCACTGCATGAACGTTATCTTGCATTCATAAACTTTATTACTTTTGAACTATGACTTGTAACGACCATTGTGGTCACATACACTTATTATTTGCTTCTACTTAGTGAAGCGTGCTTTTGGATTGTAAAACATTTGATGTCGGTTATGACGTCACCTTTTTATCGTGAATGCAACTTCTTTTCTTACAGCATATAGTACTTAACCTTGTAATGATCCTGCTGTTGATGATTCGTACACGATGGTTTTGTACGGGGCATCACAACACTAATAATGGTGGTATATATTGACCCTATAGGGAGGTTTTACCGGATTCGTTTACGGACCTCTACCCGGAACACTGCCCGAATGGATGTGTTCCAAGGTACCGTCGATCGGGTTCGGATTTCCGCCCGAACGTGTGTTTTACTTGTAAATCATGAGGGTCGTTGAGATAAATGATCTATTGATGTCAAAAAGTCGCAGTTCAAAAAAAAAAATCAAATATTTATGTGTGTTATTTTTTTTAAAAAGAGAAATCACTTTCTTTCTTCTTTTAAATGAAATAATAATTTTTTTTAAAAAAAAACTGTATTTGTTTTCACTCCAGTTATCAAATTATCAATCAGATTAACACAAGCTAAAAGCATCAACTTAACATAAAAAGCTCTTCATAATAACTCAATGGATCATATATCCATCATGTCATTTCATTTCATTTAATAATTTTGAATCTATCTTCAATCTCTTTTGTATTTGCATTCACAAACTGCAAAAATGACCGAAAAATAGGTATCAAGAGACAAGAAAAAATCAAGGAATGATAGTTATTCCACATGTATAAATCAAATATTCACCTCAAAACTTAATTCTGTTGGAGTGGTCTGCACCTTGGTGTATCCAAATTCTTTGATCCTTACCAAACTCCAACTAGCAGCCTGTACATGTACGATTATTGAACATACTTATAGAAAAAAACATGAACAAATAGGTTTGTAACACATCAAGATTCAGGATTTGCAGTTTCGCTCTTACAAAAGGAAGGAAGCCTTTTAATGTAAAACCAGCCATTCCAATAGTTACATGAACGGGTGCTGCGTAGTTTGTATTATTGTAAGTATCGAATCCAATTCCGTCTTTTTTAGGCATTTGTTTGCATTCCTTTTGATATACTGCACATGTTCTCTCGTAATTATGAACATGACCAAACAGAACCAAATCAGCCTGCAAAAAACATTGATTTTCTTACAAAATCACAATGATAATTTAGTGATTTAATTTTGATCAATGATATAAAATGAGAAAGATTATCACTTTTGTTAAAGATTTTACCTTGTGTGCCAATAGTAACGGCTCTACTGTTTCGACAAATCTTTTATCGACAACAAATCCAGAGCTTGAATACATTGGTCTGTGCCTGATTGTTTTCAACAACCAAAGAAAAAAACATATCCCATCAAATTAGCAAACAAATTTAAAGAAATGTCTTATAAAAACTTTAAATCCATACACTGAAATTTAAAAACTTTCAAGATTCTCAATTAACTTCAACTAATTCATTTCTCATGAAAACCATACATTAATTTACAATATACTTGCTTATTTCACATAAACTTTACATACATGCATGCTAGAGAAACTACATTTACTAATATTTTTCAGGAAAAAAAAAGTTGTGTAAAACAAAAAAAAAGTTAAGTTTTGAACTTGGTTTTGAACATATTACCCTGTAAATATCAGCCAAGGAGTACTAGATCGGTCGACAGAACCCATGTCCTTGTTCATCCATTGATACTAGACAAAATAACACCGAGTTAATATTTTTGATATTTTTATAACTTGTAACATGTACTTATAAGCACATTTTCTGTTAAACTGTTACCTGCTCGGAGTGTTGGGAAAAATCATGCTCGGTTGAAATGACTGTAAAGTGAACAGATCCTAATTCAATTGAGTACCAAGGCTTATCTTTTGCTGGTGTTGGCATACGAAAGTATGTTTCATAAGCTACTCCGCATTCTCCACCTGAATCTGGTGTACCGTACACTGATCCAGTGTCCACATAATCTCTAACATATCAAACCAATATTTTAGTATAACAAGTAAGTTTCTACAACATATAATGGAAGTTATGTTAATGTTCCTTTCAATACATATAGCGTAAAGGAGTGGGTTTGGGTTGGATTAATTTAGACCTGCCAACCTGACCCAACCCAAATTGTCACCCCTACATTATACGTAATGTAACATACCTTTCGTGGTTTCCGGTTGCTGTCATGTAAGACACCTTAGAAGCTATGGGGCTTAAGAGATGCATGAAGTAATCCCATTCAACTAAAAATCCAGTAGCATAACTTATGTCACCGATATGAAATATTACATCTACGCTTCCATTTGATACTTCGTTCGCAATCGATTCCATAACAGAGAGAGATCCAGGCTATAGTATACGCAAATAAACATAAACATACTATGATTGAAATAATTCATTTAAAAAGGATTTATTATCTAATCATTATGACATCAGCACTGTATCTTCTACCTGTATATAGTGCTCTTTGGAAGCATCACGAGGAGCCTTTCCCATGTCACCATATGCAAGAAATTTAAGTTCTTTTGATCCGCTAGCAGGCGGAGTTCGGAAGTTAATTCTATCGCTCCATCCAACCGAATCACTAAAATATATGGGGAAACTAATGAAAAATGATTAAAGAAAAATTGCATAAAAATGAGAAAAAAAGGTGCATTACCTTCCATATATGTATGAATATTGTGTAGTAGGATTGAGCCCTGTCATAACTACTGAATGAATGTAGCCTGGATCATGCCAACCAAAATCTTTTGCTGGACTTGGTAATTTTGAACCTTGGGTTTCAAATAAATAGTTCAGTGTTATTATTAGTTTGACCTAAAATTGGTTTTTCTCTGAACTGTAAATAAATCAATCAGAGAATACCTTATCCGTAGACTGTTTTACCGGTTTATATCAGATAATAGCACAATTCTTGATTAACAATTTAATTACTAATGAAAAAAAGAAAAAAAAAAAACAGTTTTGCTTTTCTACATTATGAACACCAAACATGTAACAATAGAAAACAAGATGAAGTTATAAACATACTGCACATGTCATCTTGAGTAAATGTTTCAACTTGTGAATATTGAGACTTCCCATCTCCATATTGAACTTGTTGAGGGGCTTTATCTCCACTAACCCATGTCAACCTCATCTGCAAACTTAATTTATAAGACAACTGTGTAACGAATACAAATTTTTTTATTTTTTTTGGAACGCCAATTTTAATAAACAAACAAAAAACACTTCAAGCGAGGAGCTAAAAAGTGAATACAACGGATTTTGAAGCCAAGTATCCCAATTCAGAAGCAATCTACCTCTATTTTTAACAAAAGGATAGGGAAGATATAAATTAAAGAAACGATTATTTGACTTAGATCATTTGGCTTTTTTCTTATATTAAAAACTATGAAAGTTGAGTTCTGCAAGGTCTGAAATTACCTCACAGCATAACCACACCTTGATTTGAATAACAGAACATCATTTAAAGAAAAAACTGAAAAAAAAAAAAAAAAAAACTTACATAAAATCAAGTAAAACTCCAAAATATACAGATTACAAAACAATGTTGCAATTTGTAAAAAACCAAAAGTTCACTGAAATAGTGATTCTAGACAGTAATGCATCTAACAGTTACTATGGACAACATTAATCGCTCAGGCACAAATAATATCTTTATCGTCTACATTACTACACATTGTAATTTATGGATTCATCATATATGAAGTACTTGCAGCACAATGCAAAAGAAGTAGACAATATTAAACGAACTTATATCAATCCTTGTACCTAGCTAGTGCTTTATAATTTGCCCTGAAATGCAATAAAAAAATAAAAAAATAAAAAATATGAAAATGGATACTTACGGATGTACCAGTAGAATCAACACTGGAGAGATGTCCGTATAAAGGTTGGTTGGGACTTTTGAAACTGACGGGAGTAGATCTAGTAACCATACAAGGGCTCAAAAATCCTCCACCAAATAATACAAATTCAATATCGGTTCGGATGTTGATAACATGAAAACTCAATGTGGCACCACATGTTGTTACTACACATTTTCCATCCTTATACTCCTTACATTCATTCTTCTTGCACCTTAAATAGTCCAAGTCGTTGCTTACGTACTGCGCCTGCATTTGGTTTGCTAAATCACAGTTACTTAATGTTCATATTCACCAACTAATTAATTAACTTTCATGATCTTAGTTATGGCCTATGAAGTTTACTTAATTTAGAGTGTCATGACAATGAATTGAATTGTAAATATACATATATACATACATACATGATGAATTTTTTATTTCGTAATCGAAGGCAAAGTCCACATATCATATATTCATATGCATTTTAAGTTTTTTATGTCTTAATAATCTATTAATTTAATACATCAAAAAAAAAAAAAAAAAATTTCAAGAAAAAAACAATGAGAAAGACTGAAAGAGTTATGTAAAAGAAAGAGTGAGAAAGTGATGTACTAGAAGCTATCTTTTTTGCAATTAGATAGGATCTAAAAACGGACAATTTTAGGATTGACGTGATTTATATTTGAACACATATATAAAAGGATCATCAACGATATATGAACTTTTAATCTCCATATTAACTTAAAGTTGCTAATTAAACTAACTAGAGATTGATTATTGTTCACATAAAAAAAATAAAAAAATAAAATAGTTTGTACCTTGACAGGATAATGACATAGCAGTGGCATGACACTTGTATCACCCGTCTGTAAATATTGAATGGCGTTTTGAGTGCATGTTGACGTACTTCATAAAACAAAATTAAAATTATATTATTACTCCCGTATCAGAATAACCCAAAGAGATGAAGACATGGAGCAACTTAACAGACTCCATTTTTTCAAATTAATACTTATATTTAGAATTTAAATTTATATTTGTCAATCAATCAACCTATCTATCTATATCTATATCTATAGTATCATATAAATCTCTAAAATGATAATGTTATAAATAAGGATTATTCAAGTTTAAAATAAAGATAAAAATTCTAAACCCCTCATGATAATGTCATTAAAATAATTAATTATTTTTAATAAAAATATTAACATGTTAATTGTATAATATATGAAGCGTTATGCACAACTTTAAGATAAAATAACTTCATGACCATATGTACAATATTTGAAGCATTATGTACAATTTTATAGTAAAGTACTCTCATGACCATATATACAATTTTTGAAACATTATGTACGACCTTATGATAAAACACCCTCATGACCATATGTATAAACTTTAATACAAATTGTACAATCTTTTACAAAACACCACATGAATAATTGCACAACCTTTAAAACATATTGTACAACCTTCATATAATAATTGTATTTAAATTTTTAAAAGAAAATTTAAAGTGACATTTGTTATTACTAATAATTATTATTAAAAATATAAATATTCAATTTTAGAGCAAGCTTTATCATTATTATATTTTTATTATTCAAATATGGGTTCTCTTTACGGAATTAATTACGCTAAATATGTACGCAAAATATATGTCTTAATAAAATGTTGTAATGTATCTTTTATGATAAGAAAAATAATATTTGTGATGAAAATTTGTAGAAAGTGGTAGGAGAATAAATGTAGTTCATTTATTCTGACGAAGTTAAGTATATCAATATGTTTTGTAAAAACGGCGAGAAGTTTTTAGTCGGAATCTGTAGTTCCATTAGGTCATAAAACTAAATGACTTTAGCATTTACGTTCACTTAAGCTCCTGACGTCCTCGTCAGGCCGAAACATAATCAATACTCAAAATCCATACCCCATGAGATGCACGAGGATTGTGCACATCACACCCTGTGAGATACCCCAAGAGATGCATGAACCAAGTGTCCGTCACACTTCGAGAGGCCTATGGCTCTGTTATCAACTGAAACAACCCTCAAAGAAGCCTCAAGAGATGGACGAGCCGAATGCCCGTCACAACCCGAGAGACAATCGCCCCACACAAGCTAAAGCAGAGACTAACCGGGTATCTCCAAGTTTCAACTAAAAACCATGGTGAGAGATATTAATTTGCTACTACTTTAAGTTTATAAGAGACTCAAACTTTCAATCGATATCTGATGTGAAACGGGTTGTTACAAAACCATGTAATCGATACTAATATATTAATAAAAACCAACTAATATATGCATCTAACCAATTAACCAGAATATTTTCAAATCATAGATACCTCTTAATTATTGTATTTATCCTTTTAAATGATTTTTATTATAAAGCATAATGTAAATAAATTTAATGTAAAAGTTGTGACGACCCGGAAATTTTCGATCAAATTTAAACTTAATTCTTTATATGGTTTCGACACGTTAAGCGAAGTCGGTTAGGTTGAGTCTCAAAAATTTTGAACTGTTTCATATACTCAATTGACCTTCGACCATTCCCGACGATTCACGAACAATTATTGTAAATAGATACGTATATATATATATATATAATAATTTGAAATATATTATATTTAGATTAACTATGTAAAATAAAACAATATATAATAACTATTATTTAAAACATATCTATATATATAAATAAAGTATATTGAATAACATTATATAATTTCGAAGTCTTTTAGTAAACGACGGTAACGCTCAATTGTCATTCGATCGATATTAAACAAGTTAAAAATGAACTTATGTGATTATAAAATAAACGGTGATCCGAAAATGAGCTATATAAATTATAGACTTATTAAAAGTATATTTAGGATCTAATGGTCAAATTTAAAAAAAAAAACTTTTTATATTTTACCTTAGATCGAGCGCGGACAGTGATTTAATTTTTATCTAGTAATTAATGACGGAATTTTATACCATAATGACTGAAATAAATGAAGGAAGTTAATTTAAAAATTTGGAATTTTTCTGAGAAATTTTATCCGTCACTGATTAATAATGGAGCACAAAATCTTCACTGTATCAAAAGTTTCGGCAGGGAACACACTTATTGAGTCCCGTGATTTAAATTTATTCACAAGAATTACTGTGTGTTTCCTTTATTCTTTACACTATATGAATTATATATAGTTTATATATAGACAGGTACATATGCATTGCATATGGATAATCAACACAAACCAATTCCAAAACCATCTACCTATCTAATTTTGTATTTTTACCATACAAACACACACACATACATGATCACCACCCAATTACCATGAAACCTTCGTTACTAAACTACTGCAACCGCCATGATGTTTCTGTCCCGATTGCGGGCTAAGCGAACCACCAACCATCTTCAGCACTATCTTTTATATCGGGCTTACCCTTTTATATTTTATGTCTAGTAGGGTTTTACATGAAGTATATTTATAACCATCTATGATGTACTGCAGAAGGACAATAAACATACATACATCGATATACCTTTCAACAACTACAACCCATCACTATTTGGTTACCTTCACCAAACTGCCTTCTGTTTTCCCATCTTATTGGATCAACACAAAACATCACACTAAGTCAACACCATCATCATCAAACCGCCACCTTCGATTCATTCATCACTGTTACTGCTGCAGGTACTTTTCTGTTTTCAAACCGATCAAACCACCTTAATACCTTTACTGTTGAAACAACCATCTTTGTTTTAATGTGCCTTTCCTTTATTCTTTACACTATATGAATTATATATAGTTTATATATAGACATGTATATATGCATTGCATATGGATAATCAACACAAACCAATTCCAAAACCATCTACCTATCTAATTTTGTATTTTTACCATACAAACACACATACATACATCTTCACCACCCAATCACCATGAAACCTTCGTTACTAAACTACTGCAACCGCCATGATGTTTCTGTCCCGATTGCGGGCTGAGCGAACCACCAACCATCTTCACCACTATCTTTTGTATCGGGCTTAGCCCTTTTATATTGTATGTCTAGTAGAGCTTTACATGAAGTATATTTATACCCATCTATGATGTACTGCAGAAGGACAATAAACATACATACATCGATATACCTTTCAACAACTACAACCCATCACTATTTGGTTACCTTCACCAAACTGCCTTCTGTTTTCCCATCTTATTCGATCAACACAAAACATCACACTAAGTCAACACCATCATCATCAAACCGCCACCTTCGATTCATTCATCACTGTTACTGCTGCAGGTACTTTTCTATTTTCAAACCGATCAAACCACCTTAATACCTTTACCGTTGAAATAACCATCTTTGTTTTCCTGTGCTAACCATCGAACACTACAACAACCCAACTTGACACGGCCACCATGATAATCACCATCTCCAACCAACTAAAGTCATCACCATGATATTCATCTGTCATACATTTGTTTAGATCAAACGTCACCAAACCACTAAACCACCTTGTGTTTTTCTATCTTTGCAACCGAAACTCAAACCACCATGAATAACTTGCTACTAAACTTACTCGTTTTTGTTCGATAACAACACAAACCCAAACACCATTATTTACTCGACCCATAACCATCGACAACCGTCACCTTCAACTTCTCATCACATGCTAACTAGTTTCGTTTTTGCTCATCGCTTCATTTGAACCACCTTCACTAACATGCTACGACTTCTATTATTTTTTTTCTTTTAAAACCCACAATCAAACGAATCGAACTTGATGCTGCTTGTCTGTGTTTACTCACCGAAAACAGACCCAAAACAATCACCACCCTTCCCGTTGTCGATTAAAGTTGATCATCAAACACAGCCCGTAATATTTTCTTTTCCTTCTTCTGTTTCTGTTTGAATTCGATATCACTACAGCATCTGTTGTTTCTGCGATATATTTACGTGATAAAGTTTATGACAATTGAGATATGTAATTTAATATATAGGATTTAAGATGATGAGCGGTTTAAACTTCATAAACAATGTCCCACCCAAAAGATAGTGGGTGCCGACATGTTATCAATTCTTTAGCCTAGTGCAGTGAATAGTTATTTGAACGGTCAAAAAGTCGACTAAATTGCCTACATGAACTCCATAATTTGAGGCAACATGTAATATACTTTTCCCACTATTATATTACTCAAAGTGTCCACTGATCAAATTGATTATGATGCCAAACGAACTTGTTTTCCTTTCCTTTGATCGAGACCCAGCTACTGCTGGTACCTTGTTTTTCTATCGTTATTTTATACTGCTACTTCTCGAGAAT